>NC_053122.1:299700-539700 GCF_010015445.1 Perca fluviatilis | reverse complement strand
GAATCTAAAATATAAGACATGTTTTCAGTTATTTCACACTTTTTTGTTAAGTACATAATTCCATATGTGTTCATTCATAGTTTTGATGCCTTCAGTGAGAATCTACAATGTAAATAGTCATGAAAATAAAAAGGAAACACATTGAATGAGAAAGTGTGTCCAAACTTTTGGCCTGTACTGTAGGTGTAGGTGTACAGTGGGGAGAACAAGTATTTGATACACTGCCAATTTTGCAGGTTTTCCCACTTACAAAGCATGTAGAGGTCTGTAATTTTTATCATAGGTACTCTTCAACTGTGAGAGACGGAATCTAAAACAAAAATCCAGAAAATCACATTGTATGATTTTTAAGTAATTAATTTGTGTGTATCAAATACTTGTTCTCCCTGCGTCAGACACCTTTCTGGTGGGGAAAGACGTAGAAAACGCCACGCAGCCGCCACACCACGCTCACGCCACGCTCACGCCACGCTCACGCCACGCTCACGCCACGCTCACGCCACGCTCACGCCACACAGCCAGTGTGCAGGAGGTCTTACCTGTTTTAACTCAAACTTCATTTGGGACTTTAACTTTACCTGGAACTTGTTCAGATCAACTTGATTTGGATCTTGTTGGTCTTGATTTAAAGGGACATGAAGTTCAAGTAAAGAAGCATCACATCTCTCTTGCTCTCTCTCTCTGTCTCTCTCTGTCTCTCTCTCTTTCTCTCTCTCTCTTTCTCTCTCTCTCTCTCTCTCTTTCTCTCTCTCTCTCTCTCTTTCTCTCTCTCTCTCTCCCTCTCTCTCCCTCTCTGTCTCTCTCTCTGTCTCTCTCTCTCTCTCTTTCTCTCTCTCTCTCCCCCTCTCCCTCTCTCTCTCTCCTCTCTCCATCTCTCCTGTCTCTTGTCATCTCTCTTTACCCCCTCTCTCTCCCTCTCTCTCTCTTTGTCTCTCTCCCTCTCCTCTCTGTCTCTGTTCTCTCCTTTCTCCTCTCTGCTCTCTCTCTCTCTCTGTCTCCTCTCTCTTTGCTGTCTCTTTCTCTCTTTGTCTCTCTCTCTCCTCTCCTCTCCTCTCTCTCTCTCTCTCTCTCTCTCTCCCCCCCTTTCTCTCTCTCTCTCCTCTCTCTCTTGTGTGCTCTCTCTCTGTCTGTTCCTTTGTGCCGACGTTGAGGATGCACCTGTTCACCGTGGTCCAGCTGACCTGTCTGTCTCTCCTGTGGGTCGTCATGGCGACGGCGGCGGCGCTGGCGTTCCCCTTCATGCTGCTGCTGACCATCCCGGTGAGGATGCTGCTGCTGCCGCGCCTCTTCAACCGCCGAGAGCTGCAGAGCGTGAGTCACACCGATGTCATCGTGACGTCATCACTAGCACGCAGGGCGCCGCACGGGTCAACGCTAACACAGCTAACAGGGCTAACACAGCTAACAGGGCTAACAAAACACACTTTAACCTGGTAACAGTTCAGGCTTTTACATACTGGGGGCGTCATGATTCCATGCCACCAGACTCCATGTAAATAATCAGTACTTTAAGCATCCTAAACCCACCAGACTTCATGTAAATAATCAGTACTTTAAGCATCCTAAACCCACCAGACTTCATGTAAATAATCAGTACTTTAAGCATCCTAAACCCACCAGGGTCCATGTAAATAATCAGTACTTTAAGCATCCTAAACCCACCTGGTTCCATGTAAATAATCATGACATCATCATTAGCACGCAGGGTGCCGCACGGGTCAACGCTAAAAAAGCTAACAGGGCTAACACAGCTAACAGGGCTAACAAAACACACTTTAACCTGGTAACAGTTCAGGCTTTTACACACTGTGGGCGTCATAATTAAAGGCAAGGCAATTTTATTTGTATAGCACATTTCAGCAGTGGTGCAATTCAGTGTGCTTTACATAAAACATTAAAACACAGTTAGAAATTAATAAAAATGTATACAAAATTAAAAAATAGTTAATACAAAATTAAAACAATTCATACAAAATTAAAACAGTTAATCAAAAATAGATTAAATACAGGATTAAAAGAATAAAATTCCCAATACAGTGTAGTGCAACAAAGTAAATATAGGCAGTATCAAAAAGAAAGGTCTTCAGCCTTGATTTCAAAGAGCTGAGCGTGGGTGCCAATCTACAATTTACCGGACGTTTGTTCCAGATACGTGGAAAGGCACACTATGCAAGATTTGTATCTTAATATAGCAGCTTCGAAGTCATTTTGATGGTAAACAAACTCGTAGTAGGGCGAATCATCCCGATAGCAAAGAAGGGGAACAAGGGGGGAACGCTGCTGGCAAAACCAGCAATGCAGGTTTGAGAGGTGGCGCTCCGCCAAATCACGCGAGAAACATGACATCATGACTTTGCGTAAACATACACGCCACTTTCCTAAAGCCAAATGGCGTGTTATCTGGACGCATTTTCGGCTATCCAGGTGTATGTCTACGCTGTATACAGCAGATGTAAACATACACGCGTCGCCACGTTGTGTGTTATTGCGAGAACGTGACGTACTATCGCGAGAACAACGTCACACGCGTTTTAAAAATAAAGGTTGGGTTAGGAAGAGAAGACAGGGAAAGGCTTTAGTAACACAAAAAAGTGACAAAAACATGATAATAAATAACGACAAGAACACGCTTAGGAAAACAATACATGGTTGGGTTTAGGAAAGAAATATTGGGGGAAGGCTTAAAAAAATAAAATAAAAACAGCTGATAATCACACGATCCCAAGCTCTCCTGGTGAAAGTCCTTTTTTACCCATCAGCCACCACAACCAACCTCCTTACGCGATCCTACGTCCCTTTATACTACTCGCTACGGCGAAAATTCACTCGTAATGTAGGTCAATGGTGGGTGGGTTGCGTTGATAAACACGCTAAAAAGCGATTTTGCGTCTTGATAACACGCCAAAATGGCATATACAATTTTGGCATGTCCTACATATGCCATTTCATGACGTCAGTCTGGATATAGCCTGGTTCGGTCTGGCACGGGTAATTTGTGATTATGGTACTGATATGGTGTCTCAGCTCCACCTACTTGGGCTGATCACCTACAGTACAGGCCAAAAGTTTGGACACACCTTCTCATTCAATGTGTTTCCTTTTTATTTTCATGACTATTTACATTGTAGATTCTCACTGAAGGCATCAAAACTATGAATGAACACATATGGAATTATGTACTTAACAACAAAGTGTGAAATAACTGAAAACATGTCTTATATTTTAGATTCTTCAAAGTAGCCACCCTTTGCTTTTTTTATTAATAAGGGAAAAACTTCCACTAATGAACCCTGACAAAGCACACCTGTGAAGGTAAAACCATTTCAGGTGACTACCTCATGAAGCTCATTGAGAGAACACCAAGGGTTTGCAGAGTTATCAAAAAAAGCAAAGGGGGGCTACTTTGAGGAATCTAAAATATAAGACATGTTTTCAGTTATTTCACACTTTTTTGTTAAGTACATAATTCCATATGTGTTCATTCATAGTTTTGATGCCTTCAGTGAGAATCTACAATGTAAATAGTCATGAAAATAAAAAGGAAACACATTGAATGAGAAGGTGTGTCCAAACTTTTGGCCTGTACTGTATACAGGTGGTAGTGTGAGGTGCCAGGAGTAGAAGGGACACAGTTTTTTGACCGTGGTCGTGACTTTGATATGTAAAAGAACGAACTTTGAACATAATAAACATTTAAGTTGTCTACGAGTCAGCTGCTGCGCGTCCGAGACAATCCTTACTCCTGGCATAGTGGCTCCGAGCAAAGTTGCGTCAGATGCAGCAACAGTTGTATTATGATCCTCGTACGTGAACCACACAACGTGATTGGTTGACGTCTTTATTCGCAGCGCAAAAGCTCAGAAAAATCAACTTTGTTCCGGAAGAAATTAAGTTGCTTTATCGCTGCGTAATATCCACAAAACATTAGTTCAAAAGAATATATTGACTGAATTAATCACAGGAGAAAAATGTCTTTCTTGTTTGCACTTCAAGACTCTTTTTGCAATTCTGGCACAAACCTGTGGCATGGGCGGGTCTTTCAAGGGTGCGTGCGTCCCTATTGGCTAAGAGTTTTTTTTGAGTAGGCTTGAGTGACAGCTCAGTGTGTGACCTGACGTTTCAGTATAGCTGTTAGAGACACACAAACCACCCGAAACAGCGGATTCCTCCAAGATTAATGAAGTGTTGATCATACATATTGTGATGTACGATGCAAGCGTGGTTAGCATTTAACGTTAGCTAACTGCTCAGAAAAATCTGCCTAGTTCCAGAAAGACATGACGTCGCTTTATCTCAGCTTAATATTCGTGTTCTTTGAGAAAATACTCGTGACAAAAACAGTTCAATAAAAATATGTTGACTGAATTAATCATGTGAAAAAAACGTCCAAATAGTGTAACGGCATCACGTAACTGACCAACAAGCTCATATATCTGTTAGTCGGAGCCCTGTGCCCTTGTCCTCATGTCCTGTGTCCTCATGTCCTGTGTCCTGTGTCCTCATGTCCTGTGTCCTCATGTCCTCTGTCCTTGTGTCCTTGTGTCCTTGTGTCCTTGTGTCCTCATGTCCTCTTTCCTCGTGTCATTGTGTCCTCATGTCCTGTGTGTCCTGGTGTCCTCATGTCCTCTTTCCTCGTGTCCTCATGTCCTCATGTCCTCATGTCCTCATGTCCTCATGTCCTCATTTCCTCATGTCCTCTTTCCTCATGTCCTGTGTCCTCTGTCCTGCAGCTGGACGCTGATGATGCCGAGCCTCAGCTGGAGGAGAAGGAGGGGCAGGACGAGTACTCCCAGCTGCAGATGCCCGTGTGATTGGTCCATCCAGCTCCTTCATTAGCATATCTGACCCGTATCCCGTAGCAACGCTGGGCAGCAGACTGAACACGCTTCTGAAATCTCGTTTTTATAAATCTTTGTATTTTCTGTTTCTCTGTCTGTCTGAAGATCACACTAACTGTCTGCTCTGTCTTCCTGATGACTGTCTATATCATTAAAGGCACATTTTATCTTTAAAATAAGATTCTTGGCATATTTACTTTCACATTATGAGTTTTTCATTGTCTCTGTACACTAACACAGAAACCTCCCATCATGCACTGCAACATCCCCAGGTTGTCATTTGACTTGAAGTCATACATTTTCTTTTCAACTCAGGAAACAGCACGAAGGAAAGGAAAGTGCAGATGAGATTATAAAGGAGGCTACTAAAAATAATGACATTTGATTTGGCATTGTTAGTTTCAGCAATCAGAAGTTCAGAGCATCACTAAACAGAGATTGAAGAAAAGAGGGCAAAAGGAGGAGGAGAGGAAAGGACGATAGTTTTACAAAATCCAAAGGAAAGTGGAAGAAATTAAATGTGCAGGAAGGAGAGAAGAGGCAATATTATCAAGACTTAGATTTTGGACACACTGGGTTAAACAGCACACTGTTTAAAGGTAAGCATGACAGCAAGATGTGACCACTGTGGCCAACAAGAAACTATAGTGTGTGTTATACTATATATATATATATATATATATATATATATATATATATATATAGTATAACATAGACAAGAAATAGACAAGAAGTCTATTTCATGCAAATGCTGAGCGATGCGACAAAGCGACAGCCAATCGGAGTGAAGCAACGTGAGGGCAGCGTGACGTTGGTCAGTGGCTCGAGTCGAAGAAAAGAATTCAAACGCTTCAGGACATGGTATTTCTGTATATATCTGATATGTTTGGCATTTTATCTCATATATTTTGTTACTTTTATTGAGAAATAACTACTTTTAAATCCAAAAACATCGTTCTTGTGACTTGACAATACCTTTTGAAGTGACGTGTAAGACGTACTTGAAGGTAGCACCGGAGAATTTCTGTTTACTGTTGCCAAGCCCAGGAGTATAGGCACACCTAGCGAGTGCATGTCACTCTGTTTTGTAGCTAATGTGACTGTAGGGTAAGGATCTAATCGTGGACTTCAGGAGGAAGAAAATGGACATCCAGCTGCTGGTCATAGGCGGGACCTGTGTAGAGAGGGTCTCTGACTTCCGCTTCCTGGGAGTTAACATCATGGAGGACCTGACCTGGGCCACCCACACCCCTGAGCTAGTGAAAAAGGCCCAGCAACACCTGCCTGGCTGTCAGCTTCACAGTTGCATTCTTGGATCTGCACAAACCCTCCATCCTCCCTGCTTCACCCACTGCCAACCATCTGGACTTACCCACTTCAATATTCATATTCAAAATAAATACTCACCTTGTTATTCCTACTTACCTTGTCCTGGTCTGCTTTTGAGCTCCAGCACTAGACACATTGTGACACTATGTGCAATTTTTAAATGTGGATGCCTATGTGTTTTTAGCATTAATATGTCTGCAGTAGCAGCATTCTTTATTTATGTATTTATTTAGGCATATATTACCTTGTAGATGTTTGGCACTTGACAAGGTCTGCACTAAATTTCGTTGTATCTGTTACAATGACAAATAAAAATATTCTATTCTAGATAAAAGTAGAGTGTAATCTTATAGATATTCTGCAAAATAAATGAGTGTTATCAAGTATGATTTCAGTATCTTAGACAAATTAAAATGGTTGAGAAGTTATGAGTTTAGTTAGCGTACACTGTAATAAATTTCATGTTAGTTTAACTTGGAAATGCAAGTTCCCCTGCTGCCTTGAAAATAGAGTTCACTCAACGTTGAAGACTGCCTTTGTTTCAACTTAGAAATTAAAGTTAATGAGGTTGATGTAACTACAGTGTTCTAGTTTTGTTAAAGTTGTTCTTTTAGTTGATTTAACGTTGTATTACTTGCTTTAACTTCATACTTTAAGTTAAAACAAATCATTTATTTTCTTTAATAATGCAAGAAACCTTTCTTGCCTAGTATAACAGACATACCTTTCTGCTTTGTTTCAACTCACACTCTCAAGTTAAAACAACATAACCACTTTTATAGCGGAGATACCGTGGGTGCTTGGGTGGGGCCACCCCAGGGCCCCGTGCAAAACAGCGGCCTCTCTGCTGATCTTGTGTCACTTGACATAAAATGGCCGCTAGTGAAGTGACACGCCGCAGATTAATGGCTGAAGGAAGCCTATTACTGCTCACAGTCTAACACTGTAATACTCCTGCTCTTCTTATCAAACGTAACAGTCACTTAACTCATGGTTACAAATGTAAACCAGCACAACAATGACCGTTACCAGGCAACAAAACACTACATTCTAAACACACGTTTAATTTGTATTTCGAACAAACTGCAAACTTTTCAGCAAACTCTATTTACCGCCTTGCATCATGGGAATTGGCCAGCCAATGAACCAGTTGCAGTCTTGACTTATGTTCAAAGTTGAGTTCAAAATCCACAACTTGTATAAGCTTGTTCAGTTAAAAATAAGAAATAAGTGGACATAACTAAATGGGTCTGTAATATTTTACAGTGTACGTCTATTTTATTATTTTTAAATATGTACAAATTAGACATCCTGATCAACGCCACATACCACTTGCTGGTCAGCCAGCTGATGTAACTTCACACTGTGGTATTAGTACTTGTACTGCATTAAAATGTCTGAATACTTACTTTAATTTCAGAAGACAACCTTGTACTTGTTATACTCCATTTATCTGACAGCGTGTTACTCTGCAGATTTACAAGATAAGATAAGATAGACTTTAGGGATCCCACACTGGGGAAATGACCTCGCTACAGCAGAAAAAATACACATTCAATGAAAAAAATAGAGTAAAATTAAGAGTAATACTAGTAATATGTACAATATAAAAACCTCTATTATTATACAGAAAATAGAGCAGATGTAATTGTAACAGGTGATGTGGACACAACTTTTGTATTTCACCTAAACATCCTCTTTCTTCATTAAATCTTTTATTTTGGGGATTTTACCTTGTGTGCGTGTGAAGCTCTTATTGTGAAAAATAACAGTAGGAAGCAGACAGTATATAAGGCTGTAACTCATCAGGAAGCTGCTCAAGTGAGTAGTTCTCCGTCGACACGTTGGACCGTTAGAAGAAACTGTAAGTTGTTGATTGATAATAAAACCACGTGTCCTTCGTCTCTTCTGGTTTTTAGATCTGTCTCTGTAAAGATAAATATAATGTTTCTAATATTTATTTCCTGAGAAAGTGTGGAGGAGACTTGTGTTGAAGAACTACCAGAAAGGAGAGTCTGTTACTATGGAAACTTTACAGCTGAGTAACAAGGTTGTTAGTGGTTTGAGTTTCAATTAGTTTACATTTTTATTTATATCGTAGTTTTTACTTTTGAATGACATTTTAGTTTAGTTTTAGTTCGTTTTTAGGGTGTGTTTACTAGGTTTAGTTTTGTTTCAGTTTCATTTAAAAAGTAAAACTAAAACTGAAACTATTTGCGTCCACTCTACTGTTTCCTCTGCCACCTTTCAGAATAAAATGCAGTGACCTAAATGCCTCTGTTCGTGTTGCAGTGATCTGTGGAGAAGTGTTTTCACATCAGTCAGAGGATGCTGACTTTGTACTCATTAACTCCCATTCTCTTTAAGTATCAGTTTCATCGTGCTGAATGATTTGTCAGCAGCATTAATCAGCTTAGTCATCTGTGTCTCTGCTCAGCTGCTGTGTGTGTGTTTGTGTGTGTGTGTGTGTGTGTGTTTGTGTGTGTGTGTGTGTGTGTGTCTGTGTGTGTGTGTGTGTGTGTGTGTGTGTGTGTGTGTCTGTGTGTGTGTGTGTGTGTGTGTGTGTGTGTGTGTGTGTGTGTGTGTGTGTCTGTGTGTGTGTGTGTGTGTGTGTGTGTGTCTGTGTGTGTGTGTGTGTGTGTGTGTGTCTGTGTGTGTGTGTGTGTGTGTGTGTGTGTGTGTGTGTGTGTGTGTGTGCTGCAGCCTCATGGCTCCATCTAGTGGACTGATTCTAGAACTACAGCAGCAGATACGAGTTTCCTCTGACTGTGTCCACCTGACACTTATGGGAAAAAGACAAGACGAGCCAATGGGTAGAAATGATGTTGTGTTTCCTCTGCAGATGAAAGACTGAGATCAGCAGCATGGATCAGTCTGAGAACAAGGAAACCTCTCCATGTGGGGAACAGGACAGCCAGACAACAGCTCAGAGGTAAGACAACAATCTCTAACCCTACACACAAATCTTATCCTAACATTTTACAGTTTGTAACCCAAACGTAACCCTAACCCTTCATTGGTGGTCTTCCTCTCTGTTTAATAGGACCATCCCGAAACTGGACTCTGATGAAGCTGAAGCAGAACCGAACAGTGTCTCTAAGAATGTGTGGATCAAATTGACAGGCCCTGCAGCAGAATCACTGGCGCAGGCTCTCTATGGGCCCACTGTTGTAGTTTTGCAGGAAAACAAGGGAGATAGAAGAGGAGCAGAAGAGGAAACAGCAGAAGAAGACGACGCAGCAATACGACTAGAACTAGAGGCTGAAGGAGGAGGTGCAGAAGTAACTGGAAGAGGAGGAAAAACAGCAATAGTCAAAACCGTGTCAGGTAAACAAGTATTCGTTGTTGGAGCAACCATAATGAGATGATTTTTTGTGCCATTTAGTCAAGCTAACTAAAGAACAAAAGTAAAGTAAGAAATTAAATTAGATAGGAACAGTGTTGCTCTGCATTAGTTTTGGGTGTAAGTTTATTTCAATGTAGAGTATTAAAATTAGAAAACACTGCAATAGAAAACAAACAAATGCAAAATAGCTGTGCAATATTGTATTTTTGTAATATTTTTCTGTGCGAGGGCAGTGTCCCACTTATTGCGGAGAATACAGCCGATGGGTTGTTAAATAGGAAGTGCCAATGAAAGTAGTAGTTAAAAAGGCTTATTACCGTATATGTATAGGTAAGCATATTTGTATTGCAAGAGAGTATGTGTTGAGAGATATTTGTATTTGTTGTTGTCTTTTTTTTTTGTATTGTGTATTGTCTTTCTGACGCTGCAGAATGGACAGAGTCCAAAACAAATTTCCCTTCGGGGACAATAAAGTATATCTTATCTTATCTTTTCTTATCACAGCGATTGTCACAGTTCTAGTACCAGCAGGGATGCACTAAATCCAGGATTGGGCTGAATATTGGGTTTTTTGACGCGGTTGGGTTTCTGCTGAACCTTAGAAGTTGTTCCCAGGGAAACGAACCCTACGCATGCACTCGGCGCGCTACGCTGGTCGCCGTAGTGACGGCGCTGTTGATTACGGGAAGGTGTTTACGTAGGTGGAGCGTTCAATGCAGCAGGCTGTGAGGAAGTGGACATGGATCTGGTGAGCAGAACAAGTTGTTGTTTGGCAGAACTTTCAGTCAAAAGAAGACCGTTCAAGTCCAGCTACATGTTCAATCAGCTCAATGCTGATTGGTCTGGTGGTGGCGAGGACCCTAAACTATACACAACATGGCCGCTGTTACAACATCTGGTACGAAACATCTGGAAGAATACGAGTTGTGCACGAAGGAATCTCCAGACAGCAGCCAGAATGCAGCAACTTCAGGTACGGCAAAGGAAGGACACTCACGGCTAAAAACTGGTGTTAACCATACGACGGATTCGGTTTCGGATTTGGCAGAATCTTAACCAATGGATTTGGAATTCGGCCAAACCCCAAAAATCTGGATTTGGTGCATTCCTAAGAAGCAGTGAATTAGTTTGCATAAAGCAGGCATTTACAGTGACAACATGAATAGATAAATACTTTAATATATATAAAAAACTAAGTGTGACAGTGTGAAAGAAAAAGCCAAAACAAAAAGGCTATTCAGTATTAATTACTTTTAATTATTGTGTTTGTATAGTGCCATCAACAAGGACTGTTGTCGCAGGAAGAGCCCAAGCTGGGAAACGCATCAAAGGTAAAAACTTATTTTTGAGTTTATATATTATATACGTATATATACATCAATTCATGCTCATGAACGGGTTCGTAGGATATCCTAAGAAAAGTACATGTACAAGCCTGAATTCCCCTCATACAGGTAGCCATGAAGTGATGTGAAAACATCCTAATTAATTATTTGCATAGTGATACTTCTGCTGGGAACCGCTTACACGTGATCGTACCACCAACCCGATCTCACAGAATTCCGTAAAATGGGCACGGACCCTTAACTCAAAATCCGTGGCAGTTTCACGGAATTGCAACAAAATCCGTTGAACTGTCACGGAATAATTCCGTGTAATGAACACGGATCACCGAAAACGAAATACGGGCTTACGTGACACGCGGATCGCCGAAAAAAAAACGGTGGCTGGGCTTACGGTTCCGTGACACGCGACAAGAACGGGACGGTTGGGTTCAGGAAAAGGTCGTGGGTGGGCTTACGGTTCCGTGCCACACGCGGGACACGCTTAAAAAAAATAAAAAAATAAAAAAATAAAAACAACAACTGACAAACGCCTCACGCGGGACGCGAACTCCGCTCTCCTGAGTGAAAGTCCTGTGTTTTACCCATCTACCACCCCAACCAATCTCCTTAAGTGGAATTCCGGCCTTACATACTGCTCACTACCGTGCCACGTCATCTTCTCATTGACTTTACATTGGCGTTGTTTTCCGTGGTGGCCGCACGGAATTTTCACACATTCCGTACCAGCACCACCACGGAATGAGCTGTTACCAGTCCGTGCCCATTTTACGGAATTCAGTGAGACCAGGCTGGTACCACAGTACCAATAATTATCACATGTATAATCATTCTTATTAAACATCAGAAATATGATCAATGACTACTATCAGCAGCATGGTGGCCTAGTGGTTAATGATAACAAATACTCCTTAACAATTATTTAAAGTTAAGATTTTAAATATGCTATTGATTGAAATACTTGTGTGTACCAAAATAATAACTAAATTAATGAAATTGGAAAACAGCCTTAATGAAAAATGTTTTTACTTTTAGGTTACCCTTCTTAGATCGTATGTGTGACATGGGCTCATTCTCACCACACACTCTTTTAGATGTGCCAGTTTATGTGTGGGAAATGGTGTATGCATGTTTTTTGTGTGTACACATTAGGGTTGGGTACCAAACCTGCTGCTAATACGTCCCCGGTGCCTTAACGACCGGTATCTACCGGACTGAATCACAATGCAGATTTCGGTGCCAATTAAATGTCTTCGCTGCGCTCTGATGCTCTGAAACAGACGTTAGAGGCAACAGGAGCATCGCTGCATGTGACACTAGTTAACATTACACCTGACAGCAGGTAACGTTAGACTACCGTTAGCTAGTAGCTGGATTAAACATGATTAAAATGCTGACAGCTAAACGTGTAAAGGGTGTCTGTATTTCACTGTAGACGATTCAACAGCGAGACTGTGGTATCTTCTAATCAGAATCAGAATCAGAATCAGAAAAGCTTTATTGCCAAGTATGTTTACACACACGAGGGATGTGTCTTGGTATCGTAAGTGCAGGTCACATTAAAACATTAAAGCAACATACACAAACACACCGAGTCGCCATTTGTGGCGCCATCTCAACTCTCTCCTAACTCTCGCAACAGATACAGCATGACATGAGGAGAGGAGAGGGAAACAAAAAAGCCGCTCACAGACTATCCTCATAAGATAAGAACAGTGTGGGAACAGGAAAAAACACCTCAGCACATAAGCACGCAAGCAGTACATTTGCACTGCTGCACATAACACAACATAACAATATAACACGACACGCAGTGGGGGAGGGGGATGTTGGGTTCATGGGGATGGGGGTGTTGGAGTAGAGGTAGTCCAGCACAGGCAAGCAGACATCTGATCTAATGAAGAACTGAATGTCCACAGCATCCACACATGTTTGCAAGTTTAATACAAATGGACAGCATGGTTTCTTCACAAGTTACTTTCACATGTCTCACGCTAGCAACAACTTCTTCAGTCTTTTTTAACTAGAGTCAACATCCGGTCAGCTGAACATACTCTGATTCAGAACTCAATGTAATAGCGCCTCCTTCTGGAACATTCGTTATTAGCAGCTAACGTCAGAAACAGTATAAGGAAATGAACTATTATTCTTCATAGCTAAGTAACTGATATAGCTTACAGATAAGCATTCTTGTAACTTAATATTACAGTTAAAAATATTACAGTTAGGATACCACATCTTCCACGCTTTAAGTTAACAGCTTATTACCTATAGAAAGTCTTTGAGATGCCCAGGCGAGCGTCTCTCTCACTTACAGTTAGGATACCACAGGGACGTTAAGCAAGTTCACTTGAAACTAGTAAGCCTCGTGGTGCATTCAAAGTTATTGTAAAATACCCTATTCCCTAGTACGCTATTTTTTTAAGTATCGGTTCAGGCACCATTTAGGCACCGGCACCGTTTTAAAAGTATTGTTTTAGCACCGGTATCCGAAAAAAAAACCAAACGATACCCAACCCTAGTACACATCTACATCTGGCTCCAGAAGATTTCTAAAATGACTACTGAATGAAACAGCCAAACACACATGCACAATATTAACTTTAGATTATTATTCTCTCCTAGTGCTAAAAACATACAGGATTGTCCTGCTGGGAAAAACTCGAGCTGGGAAAAGCAGCCTAGCAAATACCATTTTTGGAGACGATGTGTTCAAGATAAACCATACCTCCATCTGTGGAACAAGTGAATGTCAAGCAGGGTCAAAATCTGTTCATGGAAGAAGACTAACTGTGGTCGACACTTCTGGTTTCTTTGACACAGATAGACCTGAGCAGCAGCTGAAGAGTGAGATAGTAAGGTGCATCACAGAGTGCGCTCCAGGGCCTCATGCTTTTTTCATTGTTCTTAAAGTGGAGAAATTCACTAAGGAGGAGCAGGCTGTCATCACTAAAATATGTCAATATTTCTCAGAGGAAGCTTTAAAGTATGCTGCTGTTGTCTTCACTCATGGTGACCAGCTCCCAGAAGGAATGACAATTGATCAGTTTGTTGATCAGAATAAATGTCTCAGTGATCTGGTGAAGAAGTGCGGCGGCCGATGCCATGTTGTTGATAATAAATACTGGAAAAACAACCAACAGGATGAATACAGAAGCAACAAGTTTCAGGTGGCAGAGCTGCTCAACACAACAGACAAGATAGTAATGGAAAACAAAGGAGGCTGCTACACTAACAAGATGCTACAAACAGTGTGGAGTGAAAAAGAAAGAGAGAACAACAGAACCTCTGGAGGAAAAATGCCACAAGGACACCCCAGAAATAAGGCGAACAAAAGTGTCTCAAAGAATGTGTGGCTAAAACTAACAGGCTCTGTAGCAGAATCACTGCTGGAGTCCTTCTGTGGGCCCGCTGTTGTAGTTTTGCAGCAAAGTGGTGGGTTAACAAAAGGAGCAGCAGAAGGAATAGGAGGTGAAGCTACAGAAACAAAAGGAGAAAAAGCAGGAGGAAAAGCTTTTAAAGAAGAAGTAGATATAGAAACAGAAGAAGAAAAAGTAGATATAGAAACAGAAAAAGTAGAAACAGAAGAAAAAGAAGAAACAGAAGGAGAAAAAGGAGAAAAGGAAGAAACAGAAGGAGAAAAAGGAGAAAAGGAAGGAGAAAAAGAAGAAACAGAAGGAGAAGGAGAAGAAGCAGAAGGAGAAGAAGCAGAAGGAAAAGGAGAAGGAGAAGCAGAAGGAGAAGAAACAGAAGGAGAAGGAGAAGAAGAAACAGAAAGAGAAGAAACAAAAGGAAAAGGAGAAGAAGCAGAAGGAAAAGGAGAAGGAGAAGCAGAAGGAGAAGAAACAGAAGGAGAAGGAGAAGAAGAAACAGAAAGAGAAGAAACAAAAGGAAAAGCAGGAGAAGAAACAGAAGGAGAAGGAGAAGAAGCAGAAGGAGAAGAAGCAGAAGGAGAAGAAGCAGAAGGAAAAGAAGCAGAAGGAAAAGGAGAAGAAGAAGAAACAGAAAGAGAAGAAGCAGAAAGAGAAGAAGCAGAAACAAAAGGAGAAAAAGCAGAAGGAAAAGTAGGCTTAAAAAATATTGGTCTAGGTATTGTAAAAGGAATGGCACTTACAGCCACAACACTACTATTGCCATTTGGAGCATTACTAGCAGGAATAGGTGCACTAGGAACTACATTTACATCACTAATAGCAGGGCCAGGTGCACTAGGAACTATATTTACAGCAGGTTCAGGAGATTTAGCAGGTTCAGGAGATTTAGCAGGTTCAGGAGATTTAGCAGGTTCAGAAGATTTAGGGGGTTCAGAAGATTTAGCGGGTTCAGAAGATTTAGGGGGTTCAGAAGATTTAGCGGGTTCAGAAGATTTAGCGGGTTCAGAAGATTTAGGGGGTTCAGAAGATTTAGCGGGTTCAGAAGATTTAGGGGGTTCAGAAGATTTAGCAGGTTCAGAAGATTTAGCGGGTTCAGGAGCTTCAGGGGGTTCAGGAATTACATCAAAAATAATAGCTTTAGCCGTGGGGGCAGGAGGGATAGGATGGGCAGGAGTATGGGTTGTACAAAAAGTGATAGATTTTTTAGAGAGCCTGCCACGACATATAGTAACCATATTGCTGTGTGTTGCATTCTACTCATTGCTGCTGCTATCATTTTGTGTCCATGTGCCCTTTGCTGGGACCCTGCTCTTACAGTTGGGACTCTTACTAATGTTCTTGTTGTTAGTGTTATTATTGTTGTTACTAAAGGGCCCTGCAGCAGAATCACTGCTGGAGTCTTTCTGTGGGCCCGGTGTTGTAGTTTTGCAGCAAAGTGGTGGGTTAACAAAAGGAGCAGCAGAAGGGATAGGAGGTGAAGAAGGAGAAGTATATGGAGGAGCAGTAGAGGAGGAAGGAGAAGAAACAGAAACAGAAGGAGAAAATGCAGAAGTAGATACAGAAACAGAAGGAGAAAAAGCAGGAGGAAAAGCAGTTTAAAAAAAAATGATCCAGATATTGTAGGAGGAATGGCACTTGCAGCCACACCACTATGTCCATTTACACCAGTAATAGTAAGGAAAGTAGCGGCAGCAGTAATAGCAGGTGCAGCAAGATTAGTAGGACCATGGTTTTTACAAAAAGTGTATCAATGGATAAAGGACTGGCTAAGACCTAATGGAACCAAATTGCTGTGTGTTGTATTCTACTCATTGCTGCTGCTATCATTTTGTGTCTATGTGCCCTTTGCTGGGACCCTGCTCTTACTGTTGGGACTATTACTAATGTTCTTGTTGTTAGTGTTGTTATTGCTGTTACTAAAGGGCCCTGCAGCAGAATCACAGGTGGAGTCTTTCTGTGGGCCCGCTGTTGTAGTTTTGCAGCAAAGTGGTGGGTTAACAAAAGGAGCAGCAGAAGGGTTAGGAGGTGACGAATGAGAAGTATATGGAGGAAAAGTAGAGGAGGAAGGAGAAGAAACAGAAACAAAAGGAGAAAAACCAGAAGCAGCTAAGTGTTGTTGTTCTTGCTGTTATAGGAGAATGTACCTGTAAGATTTACGGCAGTCCAACTCGTGTGAATGGGAAGTATCAGTATTTACTTTGAGAGGATAAAACAGAAGAAATCGGTTTGCTCGATAGTGATGCATCAAACTTTACCATTTATTCTATAAGGTTTGAAACTCAGAGCTGAATGTATGCTTCTCCTTTAAGGTGTTGGGATGATCTGCCATAGGGGGATTTAACCCTTGTGTTGTCCTCCCGTCGACCAGGAAACTTTCTGTTTTTCTGGGTAAAAAATTAAAATACAAACCTTTTTTTCAACGATTTGGTCGTCTTTTACGACACTTTTCTCAACGTTTTTGAAGCTTTAAAAAAAAAAAAATGTCAGTATTTCGCTTTTTGATGTTTTTGTTTGTTCCCCCCCCATCTTTTTGAATCTTTTTTTGACATTTTGTCACCTTCGTTATTTTTTCTATTCAAATGGTATAAAATTGAATAAAAAAAAAAAATCCATAAAAAAGAAGTGAACTGATCATTTATTTTACTTGTGAAGAGCGTTGTGGGGAACCATCCACGTTTTGTTTTTTTGACATTTGGTTGAAAGAAACCCACATTTCTGGGTCAAATTTGACCTGAAGACGATTGAAGGGTTAACCAATTCATTGCCATACCATTTTACTTGCATGTACATGTATCATGTATCATGTATTTTGATGACATAATTTTACTTGAGTAGCTTTTCTGAAATGCAACATAACTTTTGCTAATTACTAATATGTAGGTCTACATTTATATAAAAATATAAAAGTGAACTGTGTTTTTGAAGTAGTGTGCTTTGCCAGGCTTAGTGTTGCTACAGTATATCTAATAATTAGTTGATGTAAATAGATGAAAGTGCAGACAAACTGTAATGTAACTATGATCTGAAATTGATGAATAAAGACTTTTGCGAATGTCAAAAGATATTTTCCATTTTATTCTGTGAATCGTTTGTATTCAGATTTTCTTTTCACATCAAAAACAGAATGAAAAAATAAAACAATGTATTACCCTCAAGCAGACATGTATAAAGTACCAGAGACCCAGACATGAGTACAAGTACCAGTGCTCTATCAAAATAGTGACTTGAGTAGAAGTTGAAGTGCTCTTTAAGCACCATACTTAAGTGGAAGAACTAAAGTATTCAAAAAACTTTTGTACTTACTGAAAGTAAAAGTACAAGTATTGTGTTATGTAGTTATTAAAGAAAGCAGGCAAAAGTTTGAATGTCATATTGTTTGTGTTGTTTTGGGTGTTTGGCCTGGAGGACACTCACGGTTCCTTTGGCTGTAGCAGCAGTCCAAGGACAGGAATGTACAAGAGCAGGATGATAGCCAGCTAGTTAACGTTAACGTAAGTGAACACCGCAGCACATCATGAACTGCGGGTAGCTAGTTAGCTAGTTAGCTAGTTAGCTAGCGCTTACTGATAGCTCAAGCTGGTGTGCCATTTGTGTATTATATTTGTAACTTGCCTTGGTGTGTTTCTTCAGAGTCGTCTGTGAAATGAGTGAAAGGCAGAACGGAACTATGCATAGTCTTCTTATAAGACAGCTTGCTCGCTTGATTGGCTCAATGATGAGCCACAGGGGCATTCCCAGGCCAGAGTGGAGATATAATCCCTCCACCTATTCCTGGGTCTTCCCCGAGGCCTCCTCCCAGCTGGACATCCCTCCACCTAGTCCTGGATCTTCCCCAAGGCCTTCTCCCAGCTGGACATCCCTCCACCTAGTCCTGGGTCTTCCCCGAGGCCTTCTCCCAGCTGGACATCCCTCCACCTAGTCCTGGGTCTTCCCCGGGACCTCCTCCCAGCTGGATGTGCCTTCACGTAGTCCTGGGTCTTCCCCGAGACCTCCTCCCAGCTGGACGTGCCTCCACCTAGTCCTGGGTCTTCCCTGAGGCCTTCTCTCAGCTGGGCGTGCCTAGAACAACAACCTTCCTTTCCAGCAACTTGGAGTAGACTTTACCAGGGAGGCAGAAGTGTGATACCCCTGTAATTGGCACAGACTCTCTGGTCCCCCTATTTGAACAGGGAAACCACCACCCCGGTCTGCCACTCCTAAGGCACTGTCCCAAACGTCCACTCAGTGTTGAAGAGGCGTGTCAACCAAGACAGCCCCTCCACATGCAGAGCTTTCAGCATTTCTGGACAGATCTCATCAATCCCCGGGGCTTTGCCACTGTGGAGTTGTTTGACTACCTCAGCGACTTCCACCTGGGAAATAGACGACATTCCCCCGTCAGCCTGAAGAAGAAAACTCCATGAGAAAGGTCATTTTTAATTGTAACTTGTGACACAGACACAGATTATTAGGGATCCTTCTCTAAAACTAAATCAGTCCTGTAATGTCAGAAAGGTATTAGAGCAAGACATAAGGTATCAAAAATGAGAGGAGGAAGATTTTCTGCTTTCCATTTGGAGACTAAATTAGAAATGTTGAGATTTAGGCTGAATCCCATTTCTCTGTCTTACCCCTTCGTCTTACCCATAGCCCTTGTCCCTCGAAACTGAGCAGTAAGAGCTAGGGGTGAAACCATGAAATGAGACACCACTTGGTTACGGTTACATCATCATACATCGTCGCCAGCTGGCTACCATGGAGTCGATTCGTGGGAGATAAATGTGGGACTGTTGTGCAAATCAACAAAACGTTAGCGAAGAACATGGTTGCAAATACATATGCAAAGGACGATGTAGCGCACAAAGCAAGACTTTCATAATTTTTTAATAAATTTTTTAAGCCAAAAATACTTACATTTATGAGACTCTGGGTATAGTACCCCTTGGTTTCAAGTAGTTTAAAATATACTTTGATTTAAACTCTTTAAACATCATCTGGCACTGTTTAAATTCCGTTTTGTTTCAGAGAAAGTTAAACATAATGAAAGTGTTTGAACTCATTTCTAAAGGCGGTAAAAACCTTTTTCATTTTGTCTTTGTGTGTGTGTGTATGTGTGTGCGTGTGTGTATGTGTTTATGTGTGTGTGTGTGTATGTGTGTGTTTATGTGTTTATGTATGTGTGTGTATGTGTGTATGTGTGTGTGTGTGTATGTGTGTGTGCGTGTATGTGTGTGCGTGTATGTGTGTGTGTATGTGTGTGTGTATATATGTGTGTGTGTGTGTATGTGTGTGTGCGTGTATGTGTGTGTGTGTATGTGTGTGTGTGAGTGCAGATAGTAGTTACAGAAAATTACGTTTTTACTTACCGTGGCCAGTCAGTGAAAAGCACAATTAACCTCTATAGATGAGTGGAAAGTCCCTCGTGTTGCATTCACGGGACAAAGGAAGTATAAACACACACTGACAACAACAAACCACAGTTACACAGAGAGAAGAAACAGTGCTCTTATTGAGAAAATTAGGAGGAGGGGCAGGACGAGTACTCGTAGCTGCAGATGCCCATGTGATTGGTCCATCCAGCTCCTTCATTAGCATATCTGACCCGTATCCCGTAGCAGCGCTGGTCAGACGGACTGAACACGCTTCTGAAATCACGTTTTTATAAATCTTTGTATTTTCTGTTTCTCTGTCTGTCTGAAGATCACACTAAGGCCGGTTACACACTGCACGCGTCGCGCGAGCGTGTCAGCTGCGTGGCGTGTGCGTTTATATTTCGGCTCCCATGTTAACAGGTTAGAGCTTACACACTGCCGGCGTGAGACGCGCGTCTCAGGTGCGGCTCGAGACGCGCCTGAGACGCGCGCCTGCTAGAAATAGAACCAACGCCTATTTTTTCCACGGCGAGACGCGAGCGTGTTGGAAGCGTTTCCAGGCAAAATAGAATAGGAAAATATGTTTATATGTCATTTAGACACGAATGCATATTAATAAAGGACATCTTGATGTTTGAAAGTCCAGGTTTTGACATCAATGTAGATATAAATGTAATACAAAATTTCAGAGAAAATATTTTCAAATGTTGCACTGGTCATACAGAACGAAATATTCTGTAACATTTTTTGCATTCAATACTGCCGATGTGGTCTTGCTTTAATCAAATCAGTAGGCTATATATAAAGGGTAGTAGGATAGGCTACGATAACAACGTGAGTGACGGTCCAACATCAGATAGGCTGTATAGTCTCTTTACAGCTACACAGACAGCCCACTTACCCATTTTTCAGAGTTTGAATCTGTCGGCGCTATGTCCCCAGATCAGCCCTCCCTGTACCACAGCAGCAGGAGCAGCGCCGCGTCAGACACGCTTCTGGTGTGTAGGACACAGAAAAATCCACGCAGCTGACACGCAACAGAAACGCCACGCTCGCAAGACGCGTGCAGTGTGTAACCGGCCTAACTGTCTGCTCTGTCTATGATTAAAGGCACATTTTATCTTTAAAATAAGATTCTTGGCATATTTACTTTCACATTAGGAGTTTTTCATTGTCTCTGCACACTAACTATATATGTATACAGTACAGGCCAAAAGTTTGGACACACCTTCTCATTCAATGTGTTCCTTTATTTTCATGACTATTTACATTGTAGATTCTCACTGAAGGCATCAAAACTATGAATGAACACATATGGAATGATGTACTTAACAAAAAAGTGTGAAATAACTGAAAACATGTCTTATATTTTAGATTCTTCAAAGTAGCCACCCTTTGCTTTTTTTGATAACTCTGCAAACCCTTGGTGTTCTCTCAATGAGCTTCATGAGGTAGTCACCTGAAATGGTTTTACCTTCACAGGTGTGCTTTGTCAGGGTTCATTAGTGGAAGTTTTTCCATTATTAATGGGGTTGGGACCATCAGTTGTGTTGTGCATAAGTGTGTGTTCAAATTTGTTTATTAGGATAAACCCCTTGAGATGTATCATTTCGTTTTCGAGGGGGTACCAACATATAACATAATAATTACATAACAACAGAGAAGTGAAAAATCCAACAAAACAAAAGACAATACAAAACAAAAAACAAACATCACCAACACCTGCATATATTCATCAATACTTTACAACCACCAGAAGGCCACGATCGCCAATAATAAGTAAATAATTAAACAGTAGAGTAGGAGTAAATATCAAACTACAGTCAAATATTAATATTAGGTATAAACAGTAGATAAAAAAACAATAAATAATAAAAAAAGCAATAATAATTAAAGCTGCGAGCAGCGATGGACGGGCCCTCGCGCCTTGGCGCGCTTCGGGGTTACAGGCGGACTCTGCTCCTTGCGACCGTGCATTTGCGCGGCATTCAGACGCCGCAAATTGTCACCAATGAAAAGGGAACTCCCCGCCGAGTTCAACGATACCTCACACAAGACTCTACGTCATACAGTTCATTAGCTGTGAAAAGGGGCGTGGCTAATGCATATGGGGCGGGTTAAACCATCCCCAATGAAGAAGGAAGTCTCTGCTGAGTTCAATGATACCTCACACAAGACTCTACCTTAGATACGTCAACATTTATTAAAGGGGGCGGGGCTCAAGCAAAGGGGGCGGGTCAAACCATCACCAATTAAAAACGAAGTCTCTGCTGAGTTCAATGACACCTCACACAAGGGTATACCGTAAAAAGTTCAAATTGTATGAAAGGGGCGTGGCCTGAGTAAGTGGGCGTGGCCATATTATAGGGGGCGGCTCAGTATCACATGTAGACCACACATTCTGAGTTTCATGTAAATCGTCATATAAGGCGCATTTCCTGTGTCTGGGGGGGGCGCTATGACCAAAAGTCAATTTTGGCCTGTAGGTGTCCTCAGGCCTGGACCCTTGTCAATCGTGAGAAACTTCGGGCAGATACGACAACGTACACTCAAGTTACAACAACTTCTTTGTTCATCGCTAAACACTCAAAATGGCCGCCACGCCCACACCGTCTGACGAAAAGTTTTTCTTTTAATAACTTTTCATCGTTAAGGTGTTGGGATGGTACAGACCAAGTTTGAAGTCCATCGGATGAAATCTCTAGGAGGAGTTCGTTAAAGTATAGCACCTTGACTTTTAGGCCTACTTCCTGTTGCCACTAGGGGGCGCTATGACTTTAAGTAAATATCGGCCTTTATTTGTCCTCAGGGTCGGACTCTTATGAATCCTGAAAAGTTTCGAGCCAGTTGGACAACGTACACTCGAGTTACACCCACTTCCTGTTTTGGCGGCGAAATGCACAAAATGGCCGCCCCGCCACGTACATGCCGTGAGAGGGAATGCGAGAACACTTTCTTCACTGTCACAATAGATATCAATATCCGACCCACCAAGTTAGCCTGAGCGAGAGCACTCCGCTACCTGCAGGCCGACATACAATGGTACAGCGAAAGGGGAGCGAGGACACTCCCTTCACCGACACAATACGTTAAACTGGTGATTACAGTCACAGTAATTATTAACACCGAGCGAACACACTCACGTTAGTAATTGAGGTTACACGTTTATCAGATAAGGTATTAACGTCACTCAGCACAGCAAAAGCGCCCAGCAACAGTGAAACAAACCATCGTATACAGGAGAGGGAAGCGAGCACACAACCTTTACTGACACAATAGCAACACAAAAGAAATCAATCTTACAGAGTGTAGAAGTTGCGAGTGGGTCCAGAGCACTTCCTTGAAAAGAGACAGCATCGACCTTGGAAGTGTCGAAAGAGAATGAGAATAGGAAAAGAAGAGATGAAAAAGTAAAAAAACACACGCACACACACACACCGTGAAAGGGAACCAGCTGCTCGTCCACGGTCACGTGCGGGCCTAGAATAGAATAGCCTTTATTGTCATTGCACTGTGAAGGTACAACGAAATTTAGGGTGCTCTCACAGAGCCACCCTTGCACCACACAAAAAATAAAAACAAACAACAAGAAAAACAAGGAACGACATACTGTATGTCCAGGCAAGGACAAGAAACAGGCTCAGCGAGCAATATGCTCTCATTTAAAATAGTATCTACTAACATAATAAAAAAAATATACATATTATTTGCGTATGTATTTAAATATAAATATCCATAAAAACTAAAAGATAAAAAATATGTCTGTAGTTATTAAAAAAGTGTGGAGTGAGCGCTTATGACAGAGTATCCATGAATGTCATGGACAAAGTGAGTGTCCATTTGTATTGGCAGTCCGTATGGCCCAGGGGAAAAAGCTGTTTGTCAGCCTGCTGGTGTGAGATTTGATTGACCTGTAGCGTCTCCAATTTCAATTCAATTCAATTCAATTTTATTTATAGTATCAAATCATAACAGAGTTATCTCGAGACACTTTACAGATAGAGTGGGTCTAGACCACACTCTATAAATTACAAAGCCCCAACAATTCCAGTAATTCCCTCAAGAGCAAGCATTAGCAGTGGCTGTTGCGACAGTGGCGAGGAGAAACTCCCTTTTAGGAAGAAACCTCAGCAGACCCAGACTCCCGGTGTCTGACGGGCCGGTTGGGGGTGTGAAGGCGATAATAGTCACATTAAAGATAGAGGAACAGTGACTTTGAAGGTAGTCGTTGTAGTTCATGTCACAGCAGGACGTTGCGGGATGAAACGTGGCGCTGCAGAGCATGGGTGGATGCGGCGGACGCAGCAGAACGCGGCCGGGCGTTGCAGGGAATCGCAGAGCATAGCTCCCCGAGGGCAACAGCTCAAATAGGGGGTAAGCAGGGTGTGAGGGGTCAGTGGTGATGGCCTTGGTTCTCCTAAGGCAGCAGGAGATAGCAATGTCCCACACGTCTCGTATGGCTGACAGTTTGTCTGAGGCTCGTCTGGTGGCTCTCGTCTCATGGTCGGCGAGGATCAGCAGCCCGAGGTAGCCGTGCAGGTCCTTGGCGTCCATCCAGTCGTTGCCGCATTTCCTTAGGCCCCCGAGGTTCATGGCGGTCACCACGATCTCTTCTATGTGCCGCGTGACAAACAGGTCGAACGGGGAGACTATGTCGTGGACGCGCATGGCAGTGTACTCTGTGGGTCCCAGGCTCTGTGGAGGAGTAGGGCGTCTGTGGTCTTGTTCTTGTTCTCCTTCTCGTTCTTGTTCTTGTGCTGTGCCACGGCGATGAGGTCGACGCGACAGGGTTGATACGTTTCCGAGGACCATTCTATTGTGCCGTTTTTTGACACAAACGTTTGCTTCTCCTCATCCTCCTCATGCTCTTCTTCTCCACCCTCTTCTTCTCCTTTGTTGTCATTGTTGTCGTGACAGCAGTCTTTCTCCGTCACCTTGTTCATCTTTGTCCTCTTTTGATGCACACTTGCCAGATTCGCATTCGTCGTCCTCGTCGGAGTTCAACTGCCAATAGAGAAGTCAGTTAGCGATGAATCGACAAAATCACGTTTTATTCCTCTATATGGCTTTGTCCTAGGCACTCCCTCTGCTCAGTCATTCTCTAACTCGCTCCATCGTACATTTTTTTGGGCGCATGATAAGCCTACATCTATCTGTCATTTCGACCAATTAACAGTTTGTAAGAAAAATTAAATGCATTATGGATAATGGATCATTTTATTTCTATAGTTTGTAGCTGACTTTAAAAGATGACTTTGCTATTGGCTGTTGAAACAGGTGACATCCCTTAAGTTCTAAAACCAGCCTCTGCGACTTGACCAGCTGAGTCGCAGACACCACTATCAGCTGGCTTGAGCTGAGACGGGCCGTTTCAGACCGCTCTGGGGTCCATCATTTGCACGGCGCTGGCTCGCTTGCCGCTGGATTGGAGGCATGCCGAACCAGTGCAGGCTAGTGCTTTCTTCAGGTGCACTCCAGCCCCTGCCGCCTTTACTGTTCCTCCCTCTGATGAATATCTCAAGGAGCTAAAAACATGTTGGATGGATACTAAAGCTCTCTCCCATCCTACATCTGATGACAGAACTCTGGCAGCCATGCAAGATGCGGCAAAATTCGGCCTGCATCGCATGCCAGCTATTGAGCCGACTATTGAGCGGACTATTGAGCCGACCATTGCGGATGCCAGGTGCCCTCGACCCCAGTGTCGGGTCACTGACGACCTTCTGTGTAAGGCTTATGATACTGCGGCACGTATGGGCCGCATTGGCAACACCCTCTCTCATCTCATGCTTGCCCTTTCCGATCCCTGCAGCAGGCGGCATTCAATGCTTCCTCCACCAGCCTCAGTGATGCTTTTCTGCAGGCTTTTGCTCTAATGTCTAGGGAACTTTGACACCTAATCTCCACTCTGGTTCACTCTGTCTGAGACGTGTAGGTGGACCCTGAGTACTGTTCCATGGAGCCCGGGAAACTTTTTGGCTCGGCTGCTTTACAGGTGCTGTAAAGGCTAGTCAGACCAGGCGGCAGTTCACTGGTCTTCGCACGGACATGCGCCCTCCAGGTCTGCATCTGTCAGTAAGGATGAAATAGATCGAAAGTTACGAATGTAACTACGTTTCTATGAATCCTGGATGACTGTCAGCGTTCTTGGTCACTTGGAATCTTGCGAACCCGCGAGAAGATTCTGAAGGAATGAGCTCGGGGATGACACCGGAACTTAAGGCCTTGGCCAGGGTCACCCCGAGGTCACAGGTGACTTTGTTGATATAAATACTCGACCTGCGCAAGCGCGATACGGAATAAATTCAGGATTAAGCACTGCCTCTGGTGTTCATTCAGGATTCATAGAACTGTAGTTACATTCATAACTTTCATTCTCTGTGCTTGCCTAAGCACAATTCAAGCAGCACAATCAAATATTTTGGTATCTGTGAACTCATAACAAGTTTTGAAAATCCAAGACCACACAAAATTAATTTCCGGTTTTCATTTTTTTGGGCAACAATACAGATTAGCGCCACCTGCTGTTATGGGGACGTATTATGTCCACGCAGAACGTATGCTCAAGTTTGTTTGTTTATTTAGGATCTTCATTAGCTCCTGCACTGTTGAGGTCCTAGTCGGCGTCGCTTTGGTGTGTTCTGAGGCACTTTTTGAGAGACAGGAGACGACTGATCAGTCCGACTGCCTTATTCTGCTGATGGTCGGCCGTCGGGTGATGGTGTCAGAGCCTAACACTATGTTAGCATTTTTTCTGTGTTTAGCAATTAAAAAAATATTCCTGACTTATAAAATTGTGATATTTAATATGATCTAAACATTTCAAACTATTAGATTCTTCCACAAAGTATGGCCGTGCCAGATTTCAAGACATTAGATCAATCAGAACAAAGGTTGTGGAGGATCTGAGTCTGGCTGAAGTCTGTTGTGGTATCTGAGAGCCTATAAGTTTAAAATCTGTATAAAGCTCAAATGTGCTGAGTCATCATGAGCACTGTGGTAGTAACGTTAAGTTTAATGATTTACCTCTCAGTGGAGTGGCTTTGAAGAGGATGCTCTATGTGGTGCGCTGTGATTGGTGATTGGTTCAATGATATTGTGTGTAGTGTTTGAACCCCTCAAATGGACTCTGACCTTTACTTTGTCAACTCACATCTGTTTGTTTTATCGAACATGTTACCTAAACACACCCCTGTTCTCGATGCAGCAAGTCAGAGTGTGTCCATCCGCTGTGCACTCTCAATGCTCCGCGGGCTTATAATTGATGCTGGAAACTTGATGTAATAAATCTTATATACAATCAGGACAGCGTCAGCAAATCTCTCTTCAGACACATCATCACATCATCGCTACACAAAGATACAACACTGTAAACCTGAAGAAGAAAACTCCACGAGAAAGGTAATTTTTAATTGTAACTTGTGACAACTGATTTCAACTAAAAACTAAATGCAGATTATTAGGAATGCCTCTCTGAAACTAAATCAGTCCTGTAATGTCAGAAAAGTATTGGAGCAAGACATCAGGTAACAAAAATGAGAGGTGGAAGATTTTCTGCTTTCCATTTCAAGACTAAATTCGGAGATTAAAGCCGGCCCTAATACTCTTGTTATGGTTATAGTTTTGGTGTCTTGTCTTATTTTGGTCTGTTTTGTGCTCTGTTTCCTGTTTTATTTTGACGGTCTTGTTTTTTGTCTTGTCTTGTTGGTTTTACTTCCTGTCTTGTGTTTCCCTCCTTTTTTGATTACTCTGCCCAGCCATGTGTTTCACCTGTTTCCCAGCCCTTGTGTCACCTGTCTTGTGTTATCTCATTACCCTCTGTATTTAGTCTTGGTGTTCCCCTTGTCCAGTGTCAGATCATTGTTTGTATGTTTCTGTGTGTGCCTGTCATGTCTCCCGGTGTTAGTTCGTGTCTGGTTTTTTTGCTCCATGGATTTCCTTTTGTTTCATTTTTGGTATTGTTGTTTTTGCCTGCTGCTGCGCTCAGGACTTCCTTGGTTTCTTTTTGTGTTTCATCATGTGCTGCTGTTAAATTTGTTAGCTGTTTTATTATGTTAGAATATGTTAGCATTTGTTAGCATGTCAACATGAGTAAACTATGGGACCTTTAAGTTACTTGACGATCCACAATTAGTTTAATCTTCTATATCTGTAATCAGGGGTAAAATTGGGATATGTTATGTGGGGGGCGGGGCTCTTCATAAGGTAGTCTGGTGGTATAACATTTTTGAAAAATAAACCATTAAATGGCACTTTCTGGAGAGTTTTGTGCAAAGAAATGTAGAAATCGAGTCTTTCATGATATGTGCAAAACTGCAAGGTTAAGAGCCTATACTTTGCATTGTTGTAGTATCAGCAGGTATTAGGGCATATAGCATTTACATTACTGTTAATCAGTCATCACTTGATGATACACATTGTATTACCTCGTTATTGAAGTGATCCATACAATGTGCCAAACTTAATGTGCCACATGAAGAGACAGTGCAGCATATGAAAAGCAACAGCTGAGAAGATTTGGGTCTGTGGTGACCAGGTCCACCTCACACAAACTTTCTTCTACCATTCTCTCTCTTTACTACCACACACACACACACACACACACACACACACACACACACACACACACACACACACACACACACACACACACACACACACATACATCACTGAGTGGGGCTCTCCGATGCTTGTTCAGCGACATGAACTCGTAGCGGCCGGTGGAGATTCAAAGCACTGGGCTTCCACCGCTGCGAACAGGGTTTTTAGCTTTGGGAGAAGTCATTTTATCTGTCAATCCTACCGACGCAGACACTTTGGCATTATGTTGTTGAGCCGTAGACATGCCATTTAAAAAATCTTTCATTTATTGTCAGTTGTTTTCAAAAGCATCACTTTCATAAAATTTTATGTGACATATTTAGACTATAAGCAGGCACATCCGGAAAAACGAGCAGGCTTATGTGCCGGGGCTGAGCCCCGGAGAGCCCCGGCCCAATTTTACCACTGTCTGTATAATGAATCAGTATAACTGACTTGCAATATATTGTACAAAAACTAACATTTCTCTCTGCAACAGTTTTTTGGTGATTAAAAATGTTCCAAAGGATCATCAGTCTGCTGGTGCTTCTCATGGCTGCTTGTTCAGCTCAGAGCACAGGTGAGTTTACAGGTGAGCTAGCTTACTGTGCAGGTAAGGAACAAGTTTTCATTGTATGGAGTTATACTGTGTAGAGTCGAGGGTGAGCCAAATACTAGGATCCTGATCCAGAGTAGAGGATGGATACCCGAACCGAGCCCGTCGGGATCCGGCAGTACCCGACGGGCCGGGCCGGATTTGGACAGATATTTAGAAATGATGTTGGCGTTTGGGTCGGGCTTGGTCACATCAATGCGATAAGGCATTGAACATTTTATATTTAAAACAGCTTATTATGTAGGGTTAGGGTTAACCCTGTGTGTGCTGGTGCCTCATCTATTGACATTTCTGAATGCCTTCCTACAGTTGCTTCATAAAAGATTTCCACACAAACAAACGTACATGTGTCATTAATATGAGAAAAAAATTAGATTTTAACTGTGCCGGACGCAGGTCGGGCTTCGACAGAAAAATGTGGCCCGATCCGCACTTTAACCCTTTTCCTCCCGTCGACCATGCACTAGTTGTCCTCCTGGGTCTGTTTCGCCAGTTTATACAGTATGAAGAATAAATTATCACCCAATTCTGTTAAATCTTCTTAGCCAACTTCTTTCCAAACTATTACCACTAGTTTTACACTTTTTTTTTTAATATATGGTAACAAAAAAAAATCACAGTATAAGTCAAAGTTTAGTGAGGATACTGTTTTGAAACTATTTCAATTTTGTTTAATAGCAGCCAATAATCACACTTGTTGTCCTCCCGGGTAAAAATTGACCTGGTCTGTTTTGCCTATTAATAAACCATAAAGTATAAATGATCACCCAAATCTATTTCATGCCTTCTTGACGACTTCATTCCAACTCATTACCACTAGTTTTACACTTATTTTTGGAATTTATGGTGAATAAACTTAATTTACTTGAAATAATATAAATTTCTTGGAGTAAAATAAGCATAAATTATCAATTATTTTCATTATAGTTAAGATCAGATGAATCTATGTTTATTGATAATCACTCACTGGTATATGATAGTGATTAGTCAGGATACTGGTTTGAAACCATTTTTTTTTTTTTTAATGGCAGCCAATAATCACACCTGGTGTCTTCCCAGGTAAAAGTGACCTGGTCTGCTTTGCTTGTTTATAAAGCATAGACCATTATAATTAATCCAGAGGCCTCAACTGCTAAAGTAAAGGCAACACTCCAACATTTAGTGGAATCCTTTTTATTTTACTTTAAGATGATATCACCAGGTCCTGAGTTGGAAATTCAGTGTATTCCCTAGGATGACTGCTTTAGCCTGGTGAATGGCACAAAACTTATGTAAAAAGGAAATACGTCACTTTTAAAGATGTTATGTTTGTCTGGCTCCACATAAAAAAAATAAAAAACTTCACAGATTTTAAAACACAAAAAAGGTCAGCATAATTGAGGTCTGACAATACAAGACTACTGGAAGGCTACTGTTGCGACAATGTTATCTGAACTTCACCTGTTGAACTGACTTTAGCAGTTTAGCTAACACACTCCTTCCAGCTGTTACAGTCGTGAACTAACCACAGACAGTTGCATTCTTCATGGACTGACGTTGGTGTGAAGCTGTAGAATGGATATAGGGGAAGCACAATGGATATTTGGTGTTATTTCTGGCATTAAAAAAAAGATTTTCCCGTTGGCCTGGGGGGACCTTTGGTACTATCAGCATCTCTAGTGGACTTTGTTGTTCTTTGGGCCTAATCAGATGTCAACACCATGATGTATAATAACTGCGCTGAAGGTGAGACCTGTCTGAGCGACGACAACATCAACTGGAGGAATCGGGAAATATGATATCCAGGGGTTTCAGGTCATTAATGTTACATAGGGCTTTTGGGGGAGTTCCACTAAAGAGGTTCAAGAACTTAATTCCTGAATTGTGATGGTGGGCCGCCCTTGATCCAGACATTCTTAAAGGGCTTTCACGTTATCTGTGGGGACAATCTGTTCACTGTCATTCTGTTTTTAACTTTTTTAATTTGTAGCTCCAAAACCTCAGCTGAGGTTGGTAAATGGTAACACACCATGCTCTGGTAGAGTGGAGATCCTCCATAGAAACCAGTGGGGAACAGTGTGTGATGATTTATGGGATATAAACAACGCCGATGTGGTCTGCCGACAGATGAGTCTGCAACTAGTTCTGCTTCCTTTGATTTTTTATTAATAAGGGAAAAACTTCCACTAATGAACCCTGACAAAGCACACCTGTGAAGGTAAAACCATTTCAGGTGACTACCTCATGAAGCTCATTGAGAGAACACCAAGGGTTTGCAGAGTTATCAAAAAAAGCAAAGGGTGGCTACTTTGAAGAATCTAAAATATAAGACATGTTTTCAGTTATTTCACACTTTTTTGTTAAGTACATAATTCCATATGTGTTCATTCATAGTTTTGATGCCTTCAGTGAGAATCTACAGTGTAAATAGTCATGAAAATAAAGAAACACATTGAATGAGAAGGTGTGTCCAAACTTTTGGCCTGTACTGTACATATATATATATATATATGTTTCTTGAAACTGCACATTCATATGGCTCTTTGTAGTTTTGCTTATTTAAAGCTAATGTACTTGCACTTACTACTTGTTGTCTGGAGTTTGCACCTTCAGGGTTTGCTTTGGATGAATGCATCAGTTAAATGACATGTAATGTAATGTAATGTAATGTAATGTGATGGAGTGAGACTGTGTTGGTTTTCACGTTATCTGTGGGGACAATCTGTTCACTGTTGCTCTATCTTTAACTGTTTTAATGTGTAGCTCCGACGGTGAGGTTGGTAAATGGTACCAACCTCACATAACAACCAGTGGGGAACAGTGTGTGATGATGGTTGGGACATAAACGACGCCGAGGTGGTCTGCCGACAACTGAGATGTGGCCCCGTCCAGTCGGCAACTAGTTCTGCCTCCTTTGGAAAAAGCACCGGACCGATCTGGATGGATGATGTTGCCTGTACAGGCAGCGAGTCTTTGCTATCAGAATGTGGACATCGAGGGTTTGGCACTCATAACTGCCGCCATCATGGAGTCATCTGTTCTGGTTAGTGACATTTAGTTGTGTCCAGAGGTGTAGTCTAGGTTTTTGTAGTGAGTATACTGTCATTTTGTCCCTCCCGGCATTAGACTCACCCATCCCAGAGCGACAACCCCATAGGATTCTTTGTAATGTTACCGTGTAAAACATCGGCCTCATCTGGTTCATTTCCTGTAGTTTCTGTAATGTTAACGTCTGCTGCAGAGACACCTAAAGCTCCAGTATAGCTTCAGGAGTAGTGGAATGAGCTCCCTTTTGACATCAGGATGGCCGATAACCTAAGCATCTTCCGCCGAAGGCTGAAAACACATCTCTTCCGACTATACCTCGGATAAACATGAAAAAATAAAAATAAAAAATAAAAATAAAAATATATATATATATATATATATATATATATATATATATATATATATATATTAGGGCTGTCAGCATTAACGCAATAATCACGATGCGATTAAGGGCCGAGAGTAACGCGTTAATTTTTTTCAAATGCATTAATCGCATGCCGCCATTAATTTATTTATTTTTACTTTACTCTGTTTCGCGTTGTGCCTAAGGCCGGTTACACACTGGCTGCGTGGGCGTGGCGCATCCGTTTATATTAACAGGTTAGAGCGTGCACACTATTTTTCATGCGACACGCAAGCGTGTTGGAAGCGTTTCCAGACAACATAGAAGAGGAAAAGATGTTTATATGTCGTTTAGACACAAAGACATATTAATCAATGTTTGAAAGTCTCTAGTTTTTGACATAAATGCAGATATATATAAATGTAACAAAAAAAACAATTTTCTAATAAAGCACCTGTCAATACAGAAGGAAATATTTTGGAGCCCATTTTGCCGTCAATACTGACGACGTTGTCTTTGCTGTTATTACATCAGTCTATATTTATGTTTAACATGGTATTTCATTTTATCAATGGGAAAAATACATGTGTCCAGACAATGCTAGCAGCAGCACCGCGTCAGACACCTTTCTGGTGTGTAAAGACATAGAAAAATCCACGCAGCTGACACGCAACAGAAACGCCACGCTCATGCCACAAAGGCAAGGTGTAACCGGCCTAACAGGCTACTAATTTGTCCCTTTGCCATACTGTCTCGTAACACATCCTACTGCTGCAGACTGCAGGCATGATGGAGAAAGACAGCAGCAACACAATTCTGAATTGCGCTTTTTAAATTTCCAAAACTTCCGAATGGGTCGACAGGGTTGCGTACCGAAATTCGGTGCTTATACGGCAACGGTGCCTTAACGACCGGTATCTACCGGACCGAATAGCAACGCAGATTTTGGTGCCTCATTCCGGTGCCACTGATATGTCTGTGATTCTCTCTGATGCTCTAATGGTTTTCACGTTATCTGTGGGGACAATCTGTTCACTGTCGCTCTGTTTTTAACTGTTTTAATTTGTAGCTCCGAAACCTCAGCTGAGGTTGGTAAATGGTAGCACACCATGCTCTGGTAGAGTGGAGATCCTCCATAACAACCAGTGGGGAACAGTGTGTGATGATGGTTGGGATATAAACAACGCCGAGGTGGTCTGCCGACAGATGAGATGTGGCCCCGTCCAGTCTGCAACTAGTTCTGCCTCCTTTGGACAAGGCACCGGACCGATCTGGATGGATGATGTTGCCTGTACAGGCAGCGAGTCTTTGTTATCAGAATGTCGACATCCAGGGTTTGGCACTCATAACTGCAACCATGGTGAAGATGCTGGAGTCATCTGTTCTGGTTAGTGACATTTAGTTGTGTCCAGTGGTGTAGTCTAGGTTTTTGTAGTGAGTATACTGTCATTTTTTCCCTCCCAGCATTAGACTCACCCATCCCAGAGCAACAACTCCATAGGGTTTTTTGTAACGTTACCGCGTAAAGCATCCGCCTCATCTGGCTCATTTCCTGTAGTTTCTGTAACGTTAACATCTTCAGCAGAGTCATCTTAAGCAGCAGTATAGCTTCAGGAGCAGGCTTACCAACACACTGAGAGAATGGAGTTTAAATTTGTTGTTTCATATATCTAGCTACTTTAGTGATTCACATTAGTTAAGTTCAAATTTGCGCAGTGTTGTTGTTCCTCTGCGACTCGCAACACAGACGGTGAATTTATGAACGTAAGTGTGAAAGTTCTTTGATCGTTACGTAATGGTATCCTGGCGTTTTTGTAAGTGGGTATAATGAAATCCTTGACCTTTCCTAGTGGGTATACTCTGTATAAAAAAATAAGATATATATATATATATATATATATATATATATATATATATATATGTATTAAGGCTGTCAGCATTAACGCATTAATCGTAATGCGATTAAGGGCGAGCATAACGCATACATTTTTTTTAATCGCATTAATCACATACCGCCATTTATTAATTTATTTTCACTTTACTCGGCTTCGCGTCGTGCCTAACAGGCTACTATTTTGTCCCTTTGCCATACTGTCTCGTAACACATCCTGCTGCTGCAGGCATGATGCAGAAAGACAGCAGCAACACAATTCTGAATGGCGCTTTTTATTTTCCAAAACTCCCGGACGGGTCGACAGGGTTGAGTACCGAAATCCGGTGTTTATACGGCACCGGTGCCTTAACGACCGGTATCTACCAGACCGAGTAGCAACGCGGATTTTGGTGCCTCATTCCGGTGCCACTGATATGTCTGTGATTCTCTCTGATGCTCCAAAACGAACGTTAGAGGCAACAGGAGCATCGCTGCACGTCACGCTAGTTAACATAATACACCCGACAGCAGGTAACGTTAGCCTGCCGTTAGCTAGTAGCTGGTTTAAACACTATTACAATACTGACAGCTAACGCTAAACGCTGTAAAGTTTGTCTGTATTTCACTGTAGAGGATTCCAACACCAGGATGTAACAGTCTGCAACCGCCGTTGTCGGAAAAACACAGACGGTGCGTTAACCTGGTAACCTACAGCCTGGTGGTGCATTCAAAGTTATTTTTAAATGCCCTTTTCCCATCTTGTGGTTGTTTTTGTCGCTCAACAGCTATTTACTAGTGAAATAGGTTATTATTATAGTTATTACATTATTATTAAATCATTTCATTTTGACCATATGGCCTTAGCAATAAACAAGCCGTACTTTAATGTTGCCGACTGTTGTTCAGTACTGTTAAGGCACCGGTACCGTTTATAAAGTACCGCTTTAGCCCCGGTATCCAAACCAAACAATACCCAACTCTAATATTGATTCTAGATTCAAATGTGTGACTAGATTCACACAGTTTTTCTTTTGTTTACAGTAAGTAAATAAATAAATAATAAACAAATACAAATTTTAAAATCAAGTGCATAAAGTCACTTTCTTTACATTCATTTGATTCCCAATCAATATACACTGGTAAGAATTGCTTTCCATTGTTAATATGTACTTAAAAACAGTTCTGAAATGCAAAATAATAGAATTTTAATCATGATAAAACATGGGATTAATTGCGATTAACTATAGAAATTCAGTGACAAAAAAAAATAATTTTTATAATTTTATTTATATATATATATATATATATATATTTGTATATATATATATATATATATATTAGGGTTGTCAATGTAATGGAGTGAGACTGTGTTGGTTTTCACGTTATCTGTGGGGACAATTTGTTCACTGTCGCTCTGTTTTTAACTGTTTTAAGGTGTAGCTCCAAAACCTCAGCTGAGGTTGGTAAATGGTAACACACCATGCTCTGGTAGAGTGGAGATCCTCCATAGAAACCAGTGGGGAACAGTGTGTGATGATAGTTGGGATGTAAACGACGCAGAGGTGGTCTGCCGACAGCTGAGATGTGGCTCCGTCCAGTCAGCAACTAGTTCTGCCTCCTTTGGACAAGGCACCGGACCGATCTGGATGGATGATGTTGCCTGTACAGGCAGCGAGTCTTTGCTATCAGAATGTCGACATCCAGGGTTTGGCACTCATAACTGCAACCATGGTGAAGATGCTGGAGTCATCTGTTCTGGTTAGTGACATTTAGTTGTGTGTCAAATGTGAAGTTCAGCAGAAAACCAGTTACACTAGCTTCCTTTTCTACTTGTTGTTCACAAAACTCTGAACAACAAGTTGAACTTAGAACACAAATGCACACATCACCAACCAGACTAATATGATTGGACAAACAGGTGCCAGTAATTTCTTCACTTGGTAAATTATCTTTTAAACTGAAAAACATCATCCATGTATGGTTCAATTTAAATGGGAGCAAGACATTATTTATATCTCCCCATTCACTACCAGTGTCGCGCTAATCTGGCGGAGGTGTGGCTGTCTTCTGTGTACCTGTCATTTCTGTCTGCTGCATGCCGCCTCCCCTGAGCGTGCTCTGCATAACAGCCCTCTAGTGGCTGTGTGCGCACTCTGGTGCAGGCTCAACCAGGTGAACTGAATTAAGGTAATTAGGAGCTCTTGCTTAGTCAGTGGCTCACTGTGAGGAGAAGAAAGACAAAGAGGACAGCAGAGGTACAAACTCTTTTACTGTGAGGAACTGGTACTTTTGATCGTGACGGGCTAGCGGTAAGCTCATTTGGAATCTTGTTTCACAGACTCTCATTTTTGGATCATTTTGTCTGATTGGTCCGTTTGTTTGTTTAGTTGTTTGGTTGTCTGTTTGGTGTTAAATGAGGGAAATGTGTTAATGTTGGAGATAAAGTTGAGAGTAATTGATGACTGCATGGTTTAAAGGGAATGTTAAAACACTAAATGCTTAGATTGATAGCTTCTAGGGTAAAACCAAGCTGTGTTGCCTGTAGAGTGCATTTGATCTTTTATGTGATAAAAATAACTGTTTGTCTAATGCTGTTTCTTTTTCTTTCTTTATTTAAAGGTTTTCACGTGTTTCCTGATCCTATTGCATCATTGTATCAACTGATAAAAGGAAAAGAATAAACATTCTTCTGAGTGAAATTCCAAGTCTGGTCCTTTTCAAGTGTGGGCACCTCACAGCTATATAACATAGCAGATACAAACATATTATTACTGAAATAAAGTCCCATGCTGATCCACCGGAAGGGGAGGGACTTTGCCTCTCTAAACTATCAAATACCCAAAATGCCTGCTGTTTACAGTTCTGGCTCCCAAATGGTAGAATGAGCTCCCTATTGACATCAGGATTTTTTTTTTCTTGAAGCTGCACATTCATATGGCTCATTGGAGTTTTGCTTATTTAAAGCTAATGTACTTGAACTTACTTCTTGTTGTCTGGAGTTTGCACCTTCAGGGTTGAACGCACTTAATTGGAAGTCGTTTTGGATAAAAGCATCAGCTAAATGACATGTAATGTAATGGAGTGAGACTGTGTTGGTTTTCATGGTATCTGTGGGGACAATCTGTTCACTGTTGCTCTGTGTTTAACTGTTTTAAGGTGTAGCTCCAATGGTGAGGTTGGTAAAGCCTTTTTTATCAGAAAGGGTTTGGCACTAATAACTGCTGCCATGGGGAAGATGCTGGAGTCATCTGTGCTGGTTAGTGACATTTAGTTGTGTCCAATGGTGTAGTCTAGGTTTTTGTAGTGAGTGTACGGTGATGTTTTCTCTCCCAGCATTAGACTCGCCCATCCCAGAGCGACAACCCAACGTTTTTTTTATAACATTACGGCGTAAAGCATCCACCTTTTCTGTAGTTCTGTAACATTAACATCTCCTGCAGTGTCATCTGAAGCAGCAGTACAGCTTCAGGAGCAGGCTTACCAAAACACTGGGAGTGGAGTTTAAATTAGCTTTCGTTTCATATATCTAGCTACTTTAGTGATTCACATTTGTTAATTTCAAATTTGCGCAATGTTGTTGTTCCTATGCGACTCACAACACAGACGGTGAATTTATGAACGTAAGTGTGAAAGTTCTCTCACAAAACAATTATCGTTACGTAATGGTATCCTGGCGTTTTTGTAAGTGGGTATACTGAAATCCTTGACTTTTCTTACTGGGTATACTCTGTACATCTGCGTATCACGTAGACTACACCACTGGTTGTGTCAAATGTGAAGTTAAGTAGAAAACAGTCCAGTTACACTAGCTTCCTTTTCTACTTGTTGTTCACAAAACTGTGAACAAGTAGAACTTAGAACACAGTGAATAACTTTACATCTGAAGCATTTAAAGACTCCATTTGTCCGTTGTTTATTTCTAAAATAACACAACGTATAAAAGGCTCCATTACCTTGTCCCGCGTTATGGGTCCGTAGCAGATGTTTTTGTAAAAATAGGCTAACGATTCTGTCATAATAACACGACTTTCTGTTGCACAGTAGAGAAATTGCCATATAGTCAGGAGAAGCTCGCAGGCAATCCATGGGACGTGTATGCATCATACAGTCAAGGGAGAATCCCATAGAGTCCATGAAAGAATCGGAACAAAATATTTCAGCAACATTTTGCTCCTGTTCCTACGCTCATGGACACGCTCTCTGTCTCTGTAAGATTGGGAATGATTGAGATTTCTGCGCAGCAACGCTTACCGGAAAAGTGACTTCACTGGTCTCCATCGAAGTCTACGGCGTTGATGTGTCCATTTCTTTCACTGTCTATGATTGTCCCTAATGTGTTTCATCTTGTGTTCCAGATGAACTTAGTGATTTTCCAGAGCCGGAGTTGGTGTGTGGACAGGATCACCTGCGTCTGACAGTCCAGAAGAGGCTGCTGGAGGAACCAGCAGGTTGACCAGCAGGAGGCGATGTGGTACCTGGTGCAACGAAGGAAGAGTATCTGTGGAAACGTGGTAGAGGTGAGTTCGGTTAGACATCTCAGAATGTCCACCATATCTGATACAGTTCATATCTGGATATTTAAAGGACAATTCCGGTGCAAAATGAACCTAGTGGTTAATAACATACGTGTACCGAGTCGACCGTTCTCTGAGACATGTTTTCATGCTAATCGAATGTGTCTCTAGCTTGAAACAAGTTAGTGCAAATCGCTGATTAGCTTATAATGCTAGTCTTCGGGGCAGAGGGTAAAGTAAAAAGAAATCTCTATTTCTACACCACTAACAAGTCTCAAAATATCACCCCCAAAAAGGCAATAAACCAAAAAAAAAAATTTTTTTTAATTAAAAAGTTTATTAATATAAAAATTTTTAAATATTTTATTTTTTTTTTGTTTTATTTCTTTTTTTTTTTTTAAAATTCTGATTCATGTAGCCCAAAATGAGGGTTCCTTTAATGCAAGGTTCAGTCTTTATAATTAATTTAAATTGTTGTGCTATCTTACAAAGTTCTCAATGCTTCAGTTTACATGTAGGGACCCTCATTATGCTACCGTTAAGTGTGGTGCTATTTTGAGCCTTGTTACTGGTGTAGAAATAGAGATTTCTTTTTACTTCACCCTCCCTTCTGAAGGCTAGCGTTAGCAGCTAATCACCGGTTTGCAGTAGCTTGTTTCAACCTAGAGACACATTTGATTAGCATGAAAACATATCCCAGAGAACGGTCGACTCGGTACACATATGTTATTAACCACTAGGTTCACTTTGCACCGGAATTGTCCTTTAAATATCCAGATATGAACTGGATCAGATATGGTGGACATTCTGAGAACTTACCACGAACTCACCTCTACTATGTTTCCAAGATATACTCTTCCTTCGTGCACCAACGGTACCACATCTCCTTGCTGGGCTACCTGGTCGGCAGCGGGTCGATCAGGTGAGCGGAGGAGGCGTTCAGCCCTCGTTCCTCCAACAGCCTCTTCTGGACTGTCAGACGCAGGTGATCCTGTCCACACACCAACTCCGGCTCTGGAAAATCACTAAGTTCATCTGGAACACAAGATGAAACACATTAGGCACAATCATCTGAGACAGACAGTTAAAGAAATGGACACCGCAATGCCCTGTGTGTCCTGTGTCCTGTTTCCTGTGTGTCCTGTGTCCTTTGTCCTTGTGTCCTTGTGTCCTTGAGGCCTGTGTCCTGTGTCCTGTGTCCTGTGTCCTTGTTTCCTCATGTCCTCATGTCCTCTGTCGTCTGTCCTATGTCCTCATGTCCTGTGTCCTCTGTCCTGCAGCTGGACGCTGATGATGCCGAGGAGAAGGAGGGGCAGGACGAGTACTCCCAGCTGCAGATGCCCGTGTGATTGGTCCATCCTTCATTAGCATATCTGACCCGTATCCTGTAGCAACGCTGGGCAGCAGACTGAACACGCTTCTGAAATCACGTTTTTATAAAACACTAACTGTCTTCTCTGTCTTCCTGATGACTCTGTCTATATCATTAAAGGCACATAAGATATATATAAGATTCTTGGCATATTTACTTTCACATGAGTTTTTCATTGTCTCTGCACACTAATTATATATATATATATATATATATATATATATATATATATATATAGAAAGAGAGAGAGAGAGAGACGTGGTTAGAGACGAGAGCTTGTGACCGGGAGGTTGCTGGTTCAATCCCCAAACAGACAGATAAAAAATTCTGGGTGGGGAAAGTGAAAGAGCAGCGCTTGTCCCTCCCTCATTACCACCACTGAGGTGCCCTTGAGCAAGACCCTTAACCCCAACCGCCAGTTGTACTGGGCAGCTTTCATAAATGAATCTGCATAGACATAAAACATCATGTAATTGTAACGTGTGTGTGTCATCGGTCATCGGGCATTCCTTACAGTTAGGTTGAACATATTTTTAAGACCGGTATATCCACATACTGTCGTCACATATCATCTCTTTCATCCTCTCTGTGTGTGGCTCAAGGGAGTTGTTCTCCGTCGACCGTTGTTTTTTTGGATGAACACTGAAATGTCTTGTATTTTATATTTTTTAATCCAGTGTTTTTAAATTAAAGCTTTGTTGAAACTACAATTACCTGGATGCATAAATGAATCACCATAGACATAAAACATCATGTAATTGTAACAGGTGATGTTTACAACTTCACCAAAACATCCTATTTCTTCATTAAATCTTTTATTTTGGGGATTTTACGTGTGGCTTTGAGTGTGTGTTTGTGCTTGCGTGCATGTGTATGTATGTGTATGTGTGTGTGTGAGTGTGTGTCTCTGTGTGTGTGTGCATGCTTGTGTGTGTGTGTGTGTGTGTGTGTGTGTGCGTGCTGCAATGGGAAAATAACATTTAAATGTGACCTCTTGTTTTTGTCCTCTTTTTAAGTGATTCTCTCATGCTAAAATTAAAGGACAGCTTGAAACTATTGTATGCCTGACGTAAATAGAAATATGTATTAAGTTAATTTGCAACTGTCTTTCAGCACATTCTGTTCTTAAAGCAGATTAGAGATAAAGCAGGAACTGCACCTTGGGACAGGGTGAGATAGTGGGCAAAGGGGAAGAAGTCAGATTGACCCCGGCCCAATAGATGTCTCCTATTTTTAACTTCCTGTGATTGTCTGCTAGTAGTGATGACTCGTGCTCACCAAGGAAGGATGCACCTTGTGTTCTGAAGTGTATATAACACAGTGTATTTTTTCACTCGGGGAAGAGACATTTTCACAATGAGCTGCTGTGCCATTATGAAATTGTGTTACTCTTTGTACTTGCAAGTATAATTAAATTACAAAGACAAAATTGGTTTAATTTTCAACTGTCTTTACTTGTTTCACTTTTCTATTTTTTAAAAACCACGCCTGCTGCACAAGAAACTTCCATCACATTGCGTGCATGTGTGCATGTGTGCGTGTGTGTGTCTTTGTGTGTGTGTGTGTGTGTGTATGTGTATCTGTGTGTGTGTGTGCATGTGTGCGTGTGTGTGTGTCTCTGTGTGTGTGTGTGTGTGTGTGTCTCTGTGTGTGTCACTGTGTATGTGTGTGTATCTGTGTGTGTTTGTCATCGGTCATCGGGCATTCCTTACAGTTAGGTTGAACATATTTTTAAGACCGGTATATCCACATACTGTCGTCACATATCATCTCTTTCATCCTCTCTGTGTGTGGCTCAAGGGAGTTGTTCTCCGTCGAACATTTGGACCGTTTGAAGAAACTGTAAGTTGATACTTAAACTACTTTTCTTTTGTCTCTTCCGGTTTTGGTTCTGGCTCTGTAAAGATAAATTTAATGTTTCTACGTCTTATTTCCTGAGAAAGTGTGGAGGAGTCTTGTGTTGAAAAACTACCAGCGAGGAGAGGTGTTTAGATGTCTGTTATAGAAACTTTTCAGCTGATTAGCAAGGTTGTTATTGGTTTGAGTTTAAATTATCTTTTATTTTATGTTATTTTTGACTATTGAATTACATTTTAGTTTAGTTTTTAGGGTGTGTTTGCTAGTTTTAGTTTAGTTTCAGTTTCTGTAAAAAACGTAAACTGAAACTATTTGCGTCCACTGGAATCTTTCAGAATAAAATGCGTGTGTGTGTGTGTGTGTGTGTGTGTGTGTGTGTGTGTGTATGTGTGTGTGCTGGGCTGCAGCCTCATGGCTCCATCTAGTGGACTGATACTAGAATTACAGCACCACATAAGAAGAAGAGCCAATGAGTAGAGGAGCAGCAGGATAAATGTTGTGTTTCCTCTGCAGGAAGACTGAGATCAGCAGCATGGGTCAGTCTGAGAACAAGGAAACCTCTCCATGTAGGGAACAGGACAGCCACACAACAGCTCAGAGGTAAGACAACAACCCTCTCTAACCCTACAATTTTTAACACAAACTGTATCCTAATGTTTTACAGTTTGTAACCAAACTTAAAAAAAGATAATTTTCTTCATCTTCTTCCTCTCTGTCTAACAGGACCATCCTAAAACTGGACTTGAATGGAGCAGAACCCGGCTTTGTGTACTGTCGAAACTGTAGGTTTTGCAGTTTTTTGCGATTTTGTGTATAAAATCCTTTGCAGAAATGAGCGTAACCTACATTATGTGATGCAGCTCAATTCAGGGAAAGGGTTTCTATTTTGTATATATATTTTAACTGTCCCATTCTTCTTTACCTAAACCCAACTGTCCCGTTCTTATTTACCTAAACCCAACTGTCCCGTTCTTCTTTACCTAAACCCAACTGTCCCGTTCTTCTTTACCTAAACCCAACTGTCCCGTTCTTCTTTACCTAAACCCAACTGTCCCGTTCTTCTTTACCTAAACCCAACTGTCCCGTTCTTCTTTATCTAAACCCAACTGTCCCGTTCTTCTTTACCTAAACCCAACTGTCCCGTTCTTCTTTATCTAAACCCAACTGTCCCGTTCTTCTTTATCTAAACCCAACTGTCCCGTTCTTCTTTACCTAAACCCAACTGTCCCGTTCTTCTTTACCTAAACCCAACTGTCCCGTTCTTCTTTATCTAAACCCAACTGTCCCGTTCTTCTTTACCTAAACCCAACTGTCCCGTTCTTCTTTACCTAAACCCAACTGTCCCGTTCTTCTTTATCTAAACCCAACTGTCCCGTTCTTCTTTACCTAAACCCAACTGTCCCGTTCTTCTTTACCTAAACCCAACTGTCCCGTTCTTCTTTATCTAAACCCAACTGTCCCGTTCTTCTTTACCTAAACCCAACTGTCCCGTTCTTCTTTACTTAAATCTAACTGTCCCATTCTTCTTTACCTAAACCCAACTGTCCTTTTCTTTTCCCGTGTGTCATGGAAACGTACCTTTTATAAGCCAACCCATGACCTTTTCCTGCGTCAAAAGTGATGCCAATAGTCCAGACCCAGCATGTTTAGATATGACGTTAAAGGAGACTTTTATTGTTAATAACAACACCAAATGCACCTGACCAAGCGTCCCTATTGGAGTGAGAATGTGTTGCAGAGTTCTAGTACAAGTAAATTACTTTGCATAATGCAGGCATTTACAGTGACAAAATGAAAAGATAAATACTTTAAAAAAACAATGAAAATGACATTGTGAAAGAAAAAGCCAAAAGCTAAAAGCTAAGCTAAAGCTAATCTTTAAAAAAAGTAATTAATACTGAATCAGCATTAATTACTTTTTTTAAAGATAATTTTTTGGGGGCATTTTCAGCCTTTATTTTTGACAGGACAGCTGAAGAAATGAAAGTGGAGACAGAGTGGGAACGACACGGAGCAAAGGTCCGCAGGTTGGAGTCGATCCCAGGCCTGCTGCACCAAGAAAGAATCCCGTATACACGGATCCCCACTCTACCAACTGAACCATCCAGGCGCCAAATTACTTTTGATCGGCGTGTTTGTATAGTGCCACCAACACGGAATGTTGTCGCAGGAACAGCCCAAGCTGGGAAACGTTTCAAAGGTAAAAACATATTTTTGACTTTATATATTATATATGTATATATACATCAATTCATGCTCATGAATGGGTTCGTAGGATATCCTAATAAAAGTACATGCACAAGCCTGAATTCCACTCATTCAGTTAGCCATAAGTGAAAAATCCTAATTAATTGTTTGCATAGTAAAACTTCTGCTGGGAATTAACGGCAAGGTTCTGCAACAGCACCAGAACCGCTTACACGTGATCGTACCACAGCACCAATAATTTATCACATGTACGTGTGAACAATCATTGACGTTGATAATCATTATTATTAAACGTCAGAAATATGATCAATGATAACCTTCTAATAAACAGAAACAGACATTTAACAATTAAGGATTAAATTAAGATTACTAACATTCGGAAACTGGTATATGCATTTCCTGCAGAAAAGGCTTGTGAATGCTAAACAGCTAAATTGCTGAAGCTAAACTAAAATGCTGGCTTTAATGCTTAAGAAGGTAAAACAGTGCGAATAGTTGAAAAGTGGGAATGGTCTAAATTAGTATAACTTTCAATGAAATGTTAAATAACACCAAACATTTATGAAACAAAAGCGGAATATTTAAATAAAATTTCTGAAAAGCTGTCACTACGTTTTGACATATACATTGTGTATGACAAGTAAATATTGTGGGCGTGAGAGCAAGTTATAGAGGTTTTAAGATGATTTTCCCAGGTTTACCACTCTGGTGATATCATCAATACTCACTCCATTATAGCCTGAATAAAACACTCGACTTAAAGAGTGATACCACAAAGCTGTAAAATATATCATGTAACTGAATACAACTGTAATAGCTAAAGGTTTTGTGAACAGTTTAAAGTTTGAAGGACATCTCTAGGTAAAAGTATGTGGGAGGAGTAGCATTTCAAAAAGGAAGAAGCCTGAAGAGGATTTCAAGATTGCTCCATTGACTTTAACTAGTGCAGTGCCAGTTGAAAATGTGCCTGTTTGGAATGGCCAATTGCTTGGCCTGTGGTAGTGCTGCTTGTAGAATTCTTCAAAACCAAATTATACCCCAAAATTACTTACAGAAGGACCCCAAACCATTTCATATGCAACTCCACTGTAGCCTCCTATTCAGATTCAGATTCATTTTATTTAAAACAGGGACAATGCACATGTTAACATTCACCTTGTATAAAAAGAAGGAGAGATGCATTGTGCCAGGTTGTAGCACAAGTGCTATTTTCCACCCGTAGTCCCTTTTACAGGTCATTAACACAATAAAAATGCCATGCAAGTGAAATATACAATTTTACAACCACAGTCACACCTAATTTACAATTAAAAACTATCATCAGCTCAGTTGTTCCCCCTTCCTAAAACCAACCCCCCCCACACCCCATTGACTTACAGTGTAGGCTACATCAACATCAGAGGAAGACATTGTGCTGCTATATTTACCTGACCTGAGAACGCTGCAGATTCATAATGTAATCACAAAATATCACAACAACAATATGGAGTAATCAGACATTAGCTTCATGGACTCATGGCAGTGTGCTACCCACCCTGCCCGTTATGAGAGCTAATCAGCACATATCTGCGTTCATCAACCACCAGAACCAGACCGTGTGTGTGTGTGTGTGTGTGTGTGTGTGTGTGTGTGCGCACGCATGATCGTTAACAAATTTAACATTTCAGCAGAGGTGTTCATTTCCATACAGGTTTATTGGCTTGACGGTTAACGGTGAAGTATGGATTCGAGTTGTGGGGGTATTTTGGCGACGGTAATGTTATTAGTGTTGTAAGTTAGCAGTAGACTTAAAGTGATGGTTCGGAGTATCCTTTGCACCATGACCTCAAGCCAAACACCCCCCCAGAAGCTTTTTTCACCTGGGTCGAACATTGGGAGAGTTAGCGCAGAGTAGCGTTATCAGCTGAATAGCTTAGCGCAGGGGCTAATGGACCCACGTTTGTATCTTGTAAGTTACCCCACTAATAATGCCTGAAATGATACCAAACGTCTACAAGTAGTACAAATAGGTTATGCACTCATAAAACGATGGATTTGCTGCTGCGTCCTGCTGAACCCTGCTGCTTCCGGCGGAACCCTGCTGCTTCCTGCTGAACCCTGCTGCTTCCCGCTACATCCAGTCACTGTTCCATTATTAATGTGACTACTATTGCCACTGTTCATCACACCCCCAACCGGCCCGTCAGACACCGCCTACCAAGAGCCTGGGTCTGTCCGAGGTTTCTTCCCAAGAGGGAGTTTTTCCTCGCCACTGTCGCACTGCTTGCTCTTGAGGGAATTACTGTAATTGTTGGAATTGTTGGGGCTTTGTAAATTATAGAGTGTTGTCTAGACCTACTCTATCTGTAAAGTGTCTCGAGATAACCTATGTTATGATTTGATACTATAAATAAAATTGAATTGAATTGATTGGAAAGTTTGTAAGTACACCAGAAGTCCTTGTTTGATGGACAAGGTCTGCGGTACTCTGCTGTGGCAAATGTAGTGGTTAACAGTTCATCTCCATGCACAAACAGACTACCTTTAACAATTCTCCACTATAAACAAACCTCTTAACCCCCATGACCACAGGAGACAGCAGAGAGAAATGAGAGAGTGACTGAGAGGGTGGAGGAGGGGAGGCAGGTTCCAGATAGGATTGGAGATGAGATGTTTAACTGACACGTAACCGTGATCAGCTTCGTGGGAAATTAAGAATCTATGACACAAACATAACCAATCACACTATGACTCTGACACTATGACTAAGACTCTCCACTTAGCACCAACTGGGGGAGCACGCGAAAGCGAAAACCAAAACATAATGGTAGGAGGTAAACATCAGTAAATATTGAGAAGTGTGAGCTGCAAGGTCTTTGATACATTCCTATTGCAAATATTCCATTAACATTGATTAACAGGGCAAAACACTTATATGTTGATTATAGCGCCCACTAATGGCTGATCTTTGCCAAATTTGGTACAAATCCTCAGAGCGGCATGCCGAACGAGCAACACATCTACAGTTCTATATATTTTGAGTCATCCAGTGCAAAAATAAACATATTGAACATTATAACTCATAATGGACAAACTATTAACATTTCTTACACACAGTGTATCAATCTTGGATGTAACAGTACGGATTAATTTCACAAAGACCCGAAAAGACCCTAAGTTTTGACTATTTATAATTATGAAGTTATAAAGTTATGAATCAGAAGTGCCGTTTGGCGTTGCATACAACATGCTCGACCTCAGAAGGGATTAAAAGGCCCAAACTGGTATATGTTGACCATAGCGCCCTCTAATGGCTGATCTTCGCCAAATTTGGTACAGAGCCTCAGAGCGCCATGCCGAACGAGCATCACAAGTTTTGTATTGATTGCATTTACTGTGGCAGAGATATTGCAAATGCAAATTTCCTATTTAAATGCATTGAGTTATTGGGCAAAACAAATACACATTGCGTATAGTGCCCCCTAAAGGCCAATCTTCGCCAAATTTGGTACAGAGCATCGTAGTGGAATTTTGAACAAGGATCTCAAGTTATTTGCTGATAACATTAAATTTAACCGAGATATGATATGATACGTGTGTGGTAGCTAGCTAGGAAAATTTGTTTGGTTGTCAAATTGGCATAATTTAACGTAGCAAAATTCTTTCCATAACTTTTTGTCAGGTCCATCTGGAGATGCTAAATACCAGATCGTGCAGATCGGTCACAGGGCCTAGGACGAGTTAGAAAAAGTTGGTTTTGCACATTGCGCGATATTGCGAAAAAACGTTTGTGCAGAAATGGGCGTGGCCTATATCAGGTAATTCAGCTTGATTCAAGGAACACGTGGATGTAAGAATTTATAATGTGCGATGTGTATTGTGGGAGTTAATGACAAAAAAACATTATAGCGCCACCTAGTGGTCCACATGTGTAATTTTTGGTAGGTGTGATCCATGGCCCATTGTTCATCTACCCTGTGAATTTAAAGTTGTTCACATTAGTGTAAATGGTAAATTCAGACATGAGTCCCATAGGCCACGCCCACTTTGACCCCTCAGTACCCCACTCTAGGGTTGGCCTCAAGATTGGCCCCAGATGGTACCCTTCAAATTTTGTATAAATCGGATGAGCCGTTCATGAGATATAAACTTTTTGTACTTGTAGCGCCCCCTACTGACCAATTTTCCTAAAACGCGTGAGGGACCTCCAGAGGGTCATGGCAAAGAAGAATCTAAAGTTTGGCGTTGATTTCTTTCATTTTGGCTGAGATATGGGAAAGTTGGTGTTTTCACAGTTAGCTACACAAATTAGTTTGTGCGTTATATGCGCAATTTTTATCGTATAACATATCTTTCCATAAATTTTAGTCAGGTCAGTCTGGAGATGCTATGGTCCAAGTTTCGTGCAGATCGGTTGCACGGTCTAGGAGGAGTTTGAAAAAGTAGGTTTTTGATAAATTGCGATTTTTCACGCATAAAAGTCTAGGCGGAAATGGGCGTGGCCTATATTACGTGATTCAGTTGGATCCAGGGAACGTGTAGATGTATGTTTTTTGTCTGTCGGAAGTACGGTGTGGGAGTTTTAGGGCCAAACGCGTTTTTTCTGCTATAGCGCCACCTAGTGGTGGAAATGGGTACATTTTTGCGGAGTTTTGGACCAGTCCTGAAAATGCAATTTTCAGGACTTTCAAACCAGCTCCTCAACATGGGCTTTGGATCCAGTTCCTACTAGATTCCTCAAAAACGCATATGACAGCTTGGCTCCCTTTATTCTTAAGATAATAAACACCTCATTAGAAACAGGTATTTTCCAACTGCTTTAAAAACTGCTGAAACCTTTTCTTAAAAAGTCAAATCTTGACCATACTATCCTGAGTAACTACAGGCCTATATCGAACCTACCTTTCCTGAGCAAAATACTTGAAAAAGTTGTTTGTAATCAGCTAAATACCTTCCTCAACAAAAACAGTATTCTTGAAAAATTCGAACCAGGGTTTAGATCAAATCACAGGACAGAAACGGCCCTAGTAAAGATAGTCAATTATCTCAGAGTTGCTACTGACTTAAACAAAGTCTCAATCCTTATTCTTCTGGATATGAGTGCGGCATTTGACACCATTTATTATAACATTCTAATTCACCGCCTTGAGAAGTGGGTGGGTCTCTTTTAGATTACCCTTCTTACATTGTATCTGATCTCCTTATCATGTCACCCACAGAAGCAGCAACACAAACAGAAGATGAAACAGAAGAAGTAGCTACAGAAACAGAAGACCAAACAGAAGAAGTAGCTACAGAAACAGAAGAAGAAACAGAAGAAGTAGCTACAGAAACAAAAGACGAAACAGAAGAAGTAGCTACAGAAACAGAAGACCAAACAGAAGAAGTAGCTACACAAACAGAAGACCAAACAGAAGAAGTAGCTACACAAACAGAAGACCAAACAGAAGTAGCTACACAAACAGAAGAAGAAAGAGCAGAAGTAGCTACACAAACAGAAGAAGAAAGAGCAGAAGTAGCTACACAAACAGAAGAAGAAAGAGCAGAAGTCGCTACACAAACAGAAGAAGAAAAAGGAGACTTAAAAAAAAATGGTCTAGGTATTGTAAGAGAAATGGAACTTGCAGCCACACCACTACTGGCATTAATAGCAGGGGCATTAGATGCACTACGAAATATGGGTGCAGCGGGTGCAGCAGGTGCAGCGGGTGAAGCAGGTGCAGCAGGTGAAGCAGGTGCAGCAGGTGAAACAGGTGCAGCAGGTGAAGCAGGTGAAGCAGGTGAAGCGGGTGCAGTGGGTGAAACAGGTGCAGCAGGTGAAGCAGGTGCAGCGGGTGCAGTGGGTGAAACAAGTGCAGCAGGTGAAGCAGGTGCAGCGGGTGCAGCAGGTGAAGCAGGTGCAGCGGGTGCAGTGGGTGAAACAAGTGCAGCAGGTGAAGCAGGTCAGCGGGTGCAGCAGGTGAAGCAGGCGCAGCGGGTTACGTGGGTGAAACAAGGGCAGCAGGTGAAGCAAGTCAGCGGGTGCAGCAGGTTAGCAAGTGCAGCGGGTGCAGTGGGTGAAACAAGTGCAGCAGGTGAAGCAGGTGCAGCGGGTGCAGCAGGTGAAGCAGGTGCAGCGGGTGCAGTGGGTGAAACAAGTGCAGCAGGTGAAGCAGGTGCAGCGGGTGCAGCAGGTGAAGCAGGTGCAGCGGGTGAAACAGGTGCAGCAGGTGAAGCAGGTGCAGCGGGTGCAGCAGGTGAAGCAGGTGCAGCGGGTGCAGTGGGTGAAACAAGTGCAGCAGGTGAAGCAGGTGCAGCGGGTGCAGCAGGTGAAGCAGGTGCAGTGGGTGCAGTGGGTGCAGCGGTTGCAGGGGTTGCATCAGGTGCAGCGGTTGCAGCCTTAATGGGAGTAGTAGCAGGATTAGTAGTATGGTTTGTGAAAAGAAAAGTACGTGAATTGAAAGAGTTTTTAAAGGCCCTGCCACTTGGAACCATATTGCTGGTTGTTGCATTCTACTCATTGCTGCTGCTATCATTTTGTCTCCATGTGCCCTTTACTGGGACCCTGCTCTTACAGTTGGGAATATTACTAGTGTTCTTGTTGTTAGTGTTGTTATTCTTGCTGTTATAGGAGCATGTACCTACATGTATAAGATTTACAGCAGTCCAACTTGTGTGAATGGCAAAGTATTAGCATTTACTTTAAGAGGAAAATCGGTTGGCTTGATAGTGATGCTTCAAACTTTACCATTTATTCTGTAATGTTTGAAACTCAGAGCTGAATGTATGCTTCTCCTTTAAGGTGTTAATAATCTGTTATAGGGGGATACAGAGTAGGAATTATAGCTCAGCGTGATATTTAACCCTAGTGTATCTTCCTGTCTGGTTCAAAATTTTAAATACAAACTTTTTTTTTCAAAGTTTTGTCTTTTTCGACACTCGCTTTTCTTGATCTTTTTTAAGCTTTTTTTGTCGATTTTTTTCTGCGGTCTTTGACATTTTTGTTGTTTTTTTGTCACTTTCTTTAACGTTCTTTTATTTTTATCTTTTTCAAATGCTATAAAATTGAAGAAAAAAAAATCAATGAAAGTAGTGAACTGATCATTTATTTTATCGACCCATCCAATTTTATTTTTGTTTTTTTTTACAATTTGGTTAAAAGAAAACCCAAATTTCTGATATAGAAACTTTTTGAAAATGGGTCAAATTTGACCTGAGGAAAACAGGAGTGTTAACCAATTCATTGCCTTACCATTTTACTTGCATGATGTATTTTGATGACATCATTTTACTTGAGTAGCTTTTCTGAAATGCAACAGAGCTTTTGCTAATTAGCCTACTTATAAGTACATTTATATAAAAGTATAAAAGTGAACTGTGTTTTTAGAAGTATTGTGCTTTTGCCAGGCTTAGTGTTGCTACAGTATATATAATAATTAGTTTATTGTGGAATTTTAACCTTAGACTGTATATTAATGGACAGAGCATCTGGTTCGGCGAAGTGCTGCAAATGCAGAAAGTGCCTTAAAGCACTAACTTCTAACTTCCTGCAGGGGGAGACTCCTTAAACCTGCATTCTCTCTAACTTCCTGCAGGGGGAGACTCCTTAAACCTGCATTCAGGGGGCAACACGTGCAGTTGCAAAAGGTGGTCAGTTTCTGTAGAAGTCTATGAGAAAAAGACCCACTTCTCACTTGATTTATTACCTCAGTAAACATTTTCATAATGAGTTTATGGTCTCAATTGCTAGTTTCAAGTCTTCTGCAACACAGAATGACGTTAATTTTTAAAATTATGGTCTGATTTTAAAATCAGTGATAAAGCAGGGGGGTTTTCGGGCGTGGCTATGATGTGATTGCCAGTGAAAGTGTGTAATGTAACGTAGAGTGTAAGCGCTCCTCCCTATCTCCTCCCTTTCATCTAAAATCATCACATCCGCAACCAGGATGGCTGCGCCCATAACGGCAAACTCAACGACTCATAGGAGATCTCCACAAACCAATAAGTGACGTCACACATGCTCTGTCCATAAATATTATACAGTCTATGGTTTTAATGGATGTAATTGGATGAAAATTTAGACAAACTGTAATGTAATTATGATCTGAAATTGATCGAATAAAGACGTTGCAACATGTCAAATGATATTTTCTATGTTATTGTGTAAATCATTTGTATTCAGATTTTCTTTTATATCAAAAACAGAATGAACTAATAACACTCTGGTATCTATTCTTCTCTTATCCAGTGACTGATATTTTAAACAACTCTTGAATGTTAATTATGTCTGTGACTACATAACTGAGTGTCTATCAACATTATGGAAAGGATCCCTACAGAGATAGAACTTTTTGTAAAGAGTAACTAACATGATGCAGCCCATCTATCCATCCATCGTCAACTGCTTATCCGGGGTTGAGTCACAGGGGCGTTCCCAGGCCAGAGCGGAGATGTAATCCCTCTACCTAGTCCTGGGTCTTCCCCGAGTCCTCCTCCCAGCTGGACGTCCCTCCACCTAGTCCTGGGTCTTCCCAGAGGCCTGCTCCCAGCTGGACGTCCCTCCGCCTAGTCCTGGGTCTTCCCCAAGGCCTTCTCCCAGCTGGACATCCTTCCACCTAGTCCTGAGTCTTCCCTGAGGCCCCCCTCCCAGCTGGACGTCCCTCCACCTAGTCCTGGGTCTTCCCCGAGGCCTGCTCCAAGCTGGACATGCCTCCACCTAGTCCTGGGTCCTCCCCGAGTCCTCCTCCCAGCTGGACGTCCCTCCACCTAGTCCTGGGTCTTCCCCGAGGCCTGCTCCCAGCTGGACGTCCCTCCACCTAGTCCTGGGTCTTCCCCAAGGCCTTCTCCCAGCTGGACATCCTTCCACCTACTCCTGAGTCTTCCCTGAGGCCCCCCTCCCAGCTGGACGTCCCACCACCTAGTCCTGGGTCTTTCCCGAGGCCTCCTCCCAGCTGGACATCCCTCCAACTAGTCCTGGGTCTTCCCCGAGGCCTGCTCCAAGCTGGACGTGCTTCCACCTAGTCCTGGGTTTCCCCTGAGGCCTTCTCCCAGCTGGACATCCCTCCATCTAGTCCTGGGTCTTCCCCGAGGCCTCCTGACAGATTGACGTTCCTCCACCTAGTCCTGGGTCATCCCCAAGGCCTTCTCCCAGCTGGACATCCTTCCACCTAGTCCTGAGTCTTCCCTGAGGCCCCCCTCCCAGCTGGACGTCCCTCTACCTATTCCTGGGTCTTCCCTGAGGCCTTCTCCCAGCTGGACTTGCCACCACCTAGTCCTGGGTCTTCCCTGAGGCCTCCTCCCAGCTGGATGTCCCTCCACCTAGTCCTGGGTCTTCCCAAGGCCTCCTCCCAGCTGGATGTCCCTCCACCTAGTCCTGGGTCTTCCCCGAGGCCTCCTCCCAGCTGGACGTGCCTAGAACACAACAACCCTCCTTTCCAGCACCTTGGATGTTTTTCAATGTGGCTACAGTGTGAACAACCAAGGCGGATTTGATGCAACTTTTACCTCAATAACCTTCACTGCGCCCTCTCTCTCCGTGGGGAGGGGGCGGGGCCTCCTGCTCCCAGTGGAGCTGTCAACACATCGCCAGGGCGGGGATCGGCTCACGTAAAAAGGTGCTGTCGGCAACCTACCCGACCCGTCTTAAAACATGGTCCAAGGAATCTAATGTGCACGCGAGTCAGAGGGTCGTCTTGTGGCGCAATGAAAGTGAGGAGGTGGGATCCCGGTCCCTCGGGGGCGGGTGCACCACCGGCACGTCTCGCCCGCACTGTCGGGGAGGTGGAGCGTGAGCGCGTTCGATAGGACCCGAAAGATGGTGATCTATGCCTGGGCAGGGCGAAGCCAGAGGAAACTCTGGTGGAGGCCCGTAGCGGTCCTGATGTGCAAATCAGTCGTCCGGTCACAAAGACCTCTGTAGAGAATTTGCAGCCATAACCGCGCAAAAGGCCAAAATAGCCAATTTGTCTCTCTTTCTCTTCATTCTTCTCCTCCTAAGCACCTGCTCATTAATGTTATGGCTGCCATTACACAAACCTTCCTAACTTTAGTGCAACAGCGTGCTGCGTCTGATGTCATTGTTATTGGTATTTTGATCATGTGGGTCAGTTCAAAATCTCAGTTCACACTGGAATCTGATATAGGCCACATTTTAAAAGGTCATGTGAAAGCCAAAAAAAAAAAAAATCAGATCTGAACAAAAAAATCTGAATTAGGCATTAAGACTTGTGGTGTGAACGTAGCTTTTGTGTCCTGCGTGACAGGTTTCCTTTCCACCTTTCTTGTTTTACTCAGGGTGCGAACTACATGGGAGCTTGGCTCCCCTTAATAAGACATGGGCTACCCTGAAAACGTGATTTGTGAAATTTTGAGGGGTCTAAAATATTGACAATGTGCAATGCAATTTCAGTTTTGTGTATTGTGTTGTCTCTTCTCTTTAATTCAGGATGGGTTCTGGTTCCCAGTAGCTAATTGTGGACCTGATTCTGGACCTGGATTTGACCTGGTTCCTGTAGCTGTTTGTCAGATGGAATAAAAAGCAGCTGCTGCTTCAACCTGCTTTGTGTGTTTCCAGCTCTGCAGACTGTCGGTCCTGGACCAGCTGCTGGACCGACTCAACTCCTGATTCTCTGATGATCTGGACTCTGATACTCAGCTGGTCTGAACCGTGATCCAGGACTGTGGTGTTACTCTTGTAGTCCTGGACCAGGTCTGAACCCTGATCCAGGACTGTGGTGTTATTCTGACAGTCCTGGACCAGGTTTAGTCTGGTGTTTCACAGCTGGATCTGAACTTTGCTTCATCTACATGTGTTATGATTATTTACTGTGTGAAATCAATATTTTACAGCCACTTATAGCCACAAACGTAATAACTCTGGTCTTTAAATCAAATATAATCCAGTTATTTGAATGATTTGAGGGCTCACAGGTTGTGTGATTGAACATATTTTTCACATCATGTGTTTGTTTCTCTGATGCCTTTTAGAACAAATAAAGTAATTCAATTATAAGTTTAATGTGTTTGTTTGTGTTATTAAAAACCTGAAATTAAAACCAACTGTAAAAAGAAAAGAGAAAAACTGAAAACACATCTCTACTTACTCAATGAGGACAGTGAGAGAGAGAGAGAGAGAGAGAAAGAGAGAGAGAGTAAGCAAGCTTGTTACTTTGCGCCCACAATCTCTTGTGGAACTTTATAACTCCAAAAATCCACAGGTTCCAGTCAATCTTACAATCTATATATGTGTTGTGTTATTTAAACAAACGATCTGGGTTGTTGTGATTGTTGCGGCGCTTTGCATTGTGGGATACAGTAGGATCCTGCATACTGCAGATTTTGCTTTTGTTTGCATACATGCTACATTTTGGCAAAATCAGTATGCACTGCTAGTATAGTATGCAGGTTTGAAAATGGCCACAGACAGTTATTTACCCCAGTCAGTAATCAGAGGTTGTCTCATACTGGTGTGCTGCACCATACAGGAGATCTTCTCTCCAGACCTGCTGACACAAACCAACACACCAGGGATTCTGTCTCTTACTGAGAAAACTGAACCTGGAACTGGGGCCTCATTTATAAAAATGTGTAGAATCCTCTCTGTGTCAACTCTGTGTTAGAATAAAGGCTTTTGGACCTGGAACAAATTAGAGCTAACTGCACCTGGAGGTGGCTCACCTGGGCGTGTACTCCAGGTGAGAGTGGATCTGGTAGTACCAATCACCGTCTGCCAGCTCATCAGTGTAAGATACATTAGAGGGGAGTTCCGGTCCATCTCTGGTCCAGCTCACTCTGATCTGTTTGGGATAGAAGTCGTAGACGCTGCAGACCAACATGGCCGGATGTTTACCAGCAGGGGGCAGCTCAGTACGACGTACGGCTTGACTGACCCACACATTATGATGATTATTACTATATTATCATTAAGCATACTTCACAAATACATGTGTTAATACTAGTAGTACTAAAGTAATAACAGTTTCAGTAATGCCAAGTGCAGTATTATGTTCTGCTGTTGCAGTCGCCTAATGCTGAACCTTTCATCATACTGACTGAGAACTGAATTTCTAATGAATTACAATTATCTTATTTCATTTTAGAGGTGGAATTCATGTGGATTATATACACAGTATATATATACACTCAGCAAAAAAAGAAACGTCCTCTCACTTTCAACAGCTTTTATTTTCAGCCAAGTTAAACATGCGTAAAACTTTGTATGAACATAAAAAACATCAACTACTAAGAACTAAACATGTGACTAACAGAAATGGAAGAATGTGTCCCTGAACAAAGGATGGTCAAAATCAAAAGTTGCTGAACGTTACAGGGAAGACCTCTTCCCTCGTGTGGTACCCATCCTGCAGGCTCATCCTGACATCACCCTCCAGCATGATAATGCCACCGGCCATACCGCAAGTTCTGTGCGCGATTTCCTGCAAGACAGGAATGTTAGTGTTCTGCCATGGCCAGCGAAGAGCCCAGTTCTCAATCCCATTGAGCACGTCTGGGACCTGTTGGATCGGAGGGTAAGGGCGAGAATCATGTCCCCCAGAAATGTCCGGGAACTTGCAGGTGCCTTGGTGGAAGAGTGGGGGTTGTATAATAAGTGGTTTGGGGTCCTTCTGTAAGTAATTTTGGAGTACAATTTGGGGTACAAGCAGTCGGCCATTCCAAACAGGCACATTTTCAACGGGCACTGCACTAGTTAAAGTCAATGGAGCAATCTTGAAATCCTCTTCAGGCTTCTTCCTTTTTGAAATGCTACTCCTCCCACATACGTTTACCTAGATATGTCCTTCAAACTTTAAACTGTTCACAAAACCTTTAGCTATTACAGTTGTATTCAGTTACATGATATCTTTTACAGTTTTTGTGGTATCACTCTTTAAGTCGAGTGTTTCATTCAGGCTATAATGGGGTTAGATGATGATATTATCGTGTACCTGGAATATCTTCTTTGTATAAACATTCGGTTTTTGGAATGCTTCATTTCTCAAGTTGACAATAATCATTTTCTTTTTAGGTTTATGGTAAAGTAAAGAATGGGACAGTTGGGTTTAGGAAAAGAACAAAGGGATGGTTGGGTTTAGATAAAGAAGAACAGGACAGTTGGGTTTAGGAAAAGAAGAACAGGACGGTTGGGTTTAGGAGAAGAAGAACGGGACAGTTGGGTTTAGGTGAAGAAGAACGGGACAGTTGGGTCTAGGTGAAGAAGAACGGGACAGTTGGGTCTAGGTGAAGAAGAACGGGACAGTTGGGTTTAGGTAAAGAAGAACAGGACAGTTGGGTTTAGGTAAAGAAGAACAGGACAGTTGGGTTTAGGTAAAGAAGAATGGGACAGTTGGGTTTAGGTAAAGAAGAATGGGACAGTTGGGTTTAGGTAAAGAAGAATGGGACAGTTGGGTTTAGGTAAAGAAGAATGGGACAGTTGGGTTTAGGTAAAGAAGAATGGGACATTTGGGTTTAGGTAAAGAAGAATGGGACAGTTGGGTTTAGGTAAAGAAGAATGGGACAGTTGGGTTTAGGTAAAGAAGAACGGACATTTGGGTTTAGGTAAAGAAGAATGGGACATTTGGGTTTAGGTAAAGAAGAATGGGACATTTGGGTTTAGGTAAAGAAGAATGGGACAGTTGGGTTTAGGTAAAGAAGAATGGGACATTTGGGTTTAGGTAAAGAAGAATGGGACAGTTGGGTTTAGGTAAAGAAGAATGGGACAGTTGGGTTTAGGTAAAGAAGAATGGGACATTTGGGTTTAGGTAAAGAAGAATGGGACAGTTGGGTTTAGGTAAAGAAGAATGGGACAGTTGGGTTTAGGTAAAGAAGAACGGGACAGTTAAAACATATGAACAAAATATAAATGCGTTCCCTGAAGTGAGTTGCATCACATAACGTAGGTCATGCTCATTTCTGCAAATGATTTTATACATACAATCACAAAAAGTGCAAAACCTACAGTTTCGACAGTACAAACAGCTGGGTTCTGCTTCTGCTCCATACGAGTCCAGTTCTAGGATGGTCCTGTTAGACAGAGAGGAAGACCACCAATGAAGAAAATTCACTTTTTTTTCTTTTTTTTAAAGTTTGGGTTACAAACTGTAAAATATTAAGATATGTTTTTTGTTAAAAAATGTAGGGTTAGAGATTGTTGTCTTACCTCTGAGCTGTTGTCTGGCTGTCCTGTTCCCCACATGGAGAGGTTTCCTTGTTCTCAGACTGACCCATGCTGCTGATCTCAGTCTTTCATCTGCAGAGGAAACACAACATTTCACACACACACACACACACACCCACACACACACAAAAAACACACACACACACACACACACACACACACACACACACACACACACACACACACACACACCTGCATTACTACACACACACACACACACACACACACACACACACACACACCACACACACACACACACACACACACACACACACACACACACACCATGCATTCACTTACACACACACAACACACACACACACACACACACACACACAACAATCAACACACACACACACACACACACACACACACACACACACACACCATGCATTCACTGACACACACATACACACACATTTTATTCTGAAAGGTTCCAGTGGACGCAAATAGTTTCAGTTTTAGTTTTTTACGGAAACAAACTAAACTAAAACTAAACTAAAATGCCATTCATAAGTCAAAACTAAGAAAAAAATAAAAACTAATTTAAGCTTAAACCAATAACAACCTTGCTCCTCAGCTGTAAAGTTTCCATAGTAACAGACTCTCCTCTCTGGTAGTTCTTCAACACAAGACTCCTCCACACTTTCTCAGGAAATAAATAGTAGAAACATTATATTTATCTTTACAGAGCCAGAACCAAAACCAGAAGAGACGAAGGACACGTGGTTTTATTATCAAACAACAACTTACAGTTTCTTCAAACGGTCCGGAGTGTCGACGGAGAACAACTTCCTTGAGCCACACACACAGAGACGATGAAAGAGATGGTATGTGACGACAGTATGTGGATATACCGGTCTTAAAAATATGTTATAAGAACCTAACTGTAAGGAATGACCGCTGTCACACGCACACACACACACACACACACACACACACACACACACACACACACACACACACACACACACACACACACACACACACACACACACACACACACACACACACACACACACACACACATGCACGCACACGCACACATGCACGCACGCACACATGCACACATGCACACATGCACACAGACACATACACACACATGCACACAAGGGCCAATCACAGCATTACATCTCTGCTTTAAATCTGTTCTCTTGTCCACCTTATCTGCATTGGGAAGCGCCATCTTCCCGCTGCAGAGAAACTCTGCTATAACAACGGCAGTTAGGTTAAACTGTATTTCTTACTATGATGGTTAAACATTGCAATTAATCTGCGCTTCACATGCATGACGAGTTCGACAGTAGTGGTTGTCCATCACACTACTCTATATTCAACATGACTGACAATTTATTAATCAATATAATGTAGACTAGGCCTGTCTCAAAATAGGAAACATTACAGGTCATAACATTTTGCAACATTTTGTTACCTGTTTGGAGATTTCTGTATGTTTCCTGTTGTGTATATTTCTGTTCCCTGTTGTGTAGATTTATCCTGTTTTGTGTATTCTTAGTAGTGTATGTTTCTGCTTCCTGTTTTATTTTGATAGTCTGTTTTCTATTTTGTCGTGTCTAGTTTTTCTTCCTGTGTTTTCCCGCCTGTGTGATGGTCTGATGAGCTCCACCTGTTCCCCAGCCCTGGTGTCACCTGTCCCGTGTTTGCTTGTTACCTAGTTTATTTAGCCTCTGTGTTTCCTTTGTCTTTTGTCAGATTGTTTTGAGTTTTTTCCCTGTCTGTTTGTTTCCTGTCAGCGTGTCTCAGCCATGTGCCATTGCTTGGAATCTTCCCTGCGTTCTTTTGTGAGTTTTTCCATGTGTTTTTCCAGTCTATGTGCTGCTGCCGTTTTTTCGTTGCCATCAAATCCTCGAGCTCAAACCTTCTGCCTGCCTGCCTGCCTTTTCCCTGCATTTGGGTCCACTATCTCCTGCTCCACACAACAATTGTATTATTGTACAAATTAGCTAAACATTAATAGCAGTTAGGATAACTCTTAAATTCATTAATTTAGGAGCAAAAAGTGCTCCAAAAAAAGGTTACCTTGAAGCCTGATTCCTATTAATGAAACAAACTGGGGGTCAAGTGTAGTTACGTCCAGGCCCATGGTCCCAGATGCGAAAGCTCCCTTACTGCATTATATTTTTAGATTTTGACTTGTATGTTTTTCTTTCACATAAATAAAGGCATTTTCACCATAAATTGTTTAATAAAAATGAGAAAAAAAATTCAGTATGCAGGAAATTAAGTCTTTGATGCTCAAAATTACATGAGGGAGGACCCCAGACCCACCACCTAATGTGTCCACCTAAAGGCCCATTCTGTGAAAACTGAATGGGTTGAAGCTCGTCCTCTCACTACGCAAATGCGATGCTTGAAGCCCGTCCTCTCGTTTTGCAACGGCGTCTCTTGAAGCCAGTCCTTTCGCTATGCAAACACGTAACTTCAAGCTTGTCTACTTGTTACACAAACGCAGCGCTTGAAGCTCGTCCTCTCGCAGATTATTTTCTCTGTCAGCAAACACGCAGATCGCAGATCATCCTCTCGGTCTGCAAACAAGACGCTTGCAGCTCAGCCCGTGAAACTAAAGTTAGCTTATCAAACTGAAGTGCAGTTAAAGTGCACTGAAGAGTTAAATGTAATCCTAAACTAAGATAATATAGGATTTAAGATTTAGGAAGTTTCTTTAATGAGGCTCCAGGTTAAAAAATACCCAAGTTTCCTTTAAATTCTTTTTAATTCTTTTTAAACAGACAGATTTTAAACAACTGCATGAAACACCAGTAGTGGAAAGTAATGTAGTACTTTTACTCAAGTAATGTACTCAAGTATAATTTTCATGTTTTTGTAGTTTACCTGTTACCTAATGGTCCTTGATACTTTTCCTCCACTACATTTATTTGACAGATAAACATGAAATCAGTTTATAAAACAGAACCTAGGTGACCCGAAATGTAGCCCCCTACCACCTGCAACCAGTGTGTAGCCTAGTAAACCTTACCACGTAAACTTTAGCTACCAATAGTGGACAATTCAAAATGAACTCAGGCTCACTGACTTACATTTTAACAATAAAAAAAAACCGCCAAGTGATAAAAATGAACACAACACAAAACATCTCAAAGAAAACACTGTTGTTTAAATTTAAACAAACGAGCCGGATATTCATCTTTCATGCTTGTCGCCAGGTTGCCTGTTGTGTCTGATAACAAGCAGTAACACTGACAAGATTCTGTGTTGTGTTCAAGTGTACTCAAGAAAAAATCTATTTAATTTAGAAACACTGCAAAATGGATAGACATCTATGGTAAAAGGGGCTACAAACGATTAGCCCAAATAAAGAAAACACTGACTATACTTGTGAAACTGAAAGGGAACTCCTTGTAGCCAGGTGTGCTCCAAAACATCTGGGGCTGCAACCAACGATTAGTTTCTTTATCCATTAATCCATCAAAATGCCACAAATATGTAAAGTAGTGAAGAGTAATTTCCCAGAACAGAAGTTAATGTTTTCAAGTTTAAATGTACGGCAGGGCCGTGTGCAATTAATCAAGTCTTGATCATTATTTTAATTTTGGCAACTAACTGCCTCCAAGCCTGGGTCTTGACCATCAGGATAGATTATTTTCTGAAATATAGTGACTTTATTCTTGTAGGCTAATAGGCTATTATAACTTTATTTTTCACAAAATATCACGACTACTCCAAATCTCAGAGAACACAGATGGGATGAGTTATATTTTGAATGTGCACAAAGTTTTGGACATGAGCAGAAATCTTGCTCAAACATCTGAAATATTACAGTCCAGGGGTTTATTAATAAATTAAATGAATAATGTATCACTGAGGTGAATAACTGTCATATGCACATTTAAGGAGGTTACTTCCCCAACAAAAGATGCAAAAGAGGAAGGAATAAATGATGCCTAAGCTACATGTGTGCTGACTCAGATATAATTAGAAAAGTCGATCTAAAGGAGAATAAATAGATGAAAGCAATACAGAATGCCTGAAAGCCTTACTGCAACATTTTTCCATTATGTTTTTATATTTGGATTGTAATGTTTCCCTTTACATAAAGATATTTCAGGCATATTTATTCAGAAACAGGTAGAAATGGGTGCATAAAAATTCACCAAAATGCAGGAAATGAAGTGTTTAATGCTAAAAACACTTGATTCAACCACACACATAAGTCAGCACACAAATCTGGAAGCAAAACCTTGGCCTTTGGGTTGCCAGACCAGTTATGATTGGACCAAATGTTGGTGCCATCTAACAAACTGGAAGCTAAAATGAACATACACTGGCTATAAACAAGCTGGGCCAATCACTGTTAAAAAGGCTATAATAGTGGTTTCTGATTCTCTTAAATCAACATCATTTTCTTGTTTAAAAAGATGTTTACATATTTGCCAACCAATATTTTCAAACATGTTCGATTTCATACATTTTCTGAGGGTGAAATCCGTTGCCTGCCTGTTAACATTAGCCTATAAAAGGTAAAAAATAATGATAAAGTAAGTGAATTGTAAAGTATTTCTCTTCGTTTAAATAACTAATCAACCCTACCTTACACATTAATACTGGAAAAGAGCCCCATTGGTGTAAAAACACATTAAGTCAGTTTATGGCGCGATTTTGAATAACGACCATTTCCCGTAAATAAGGGCTCCCCCTCCCCACAAAAGCCAATTTAACCACTGAATCTAGTGGAGTAACTAAAGTAACTAGTAACTAAAGCTGTAACAGATTAATCTAGTGGAGTAACTAAAGTAACTAGTAACTAAAGCTGTAACAGATGAATGTAGTGGAGTAACTAAAGTAACTAGTAACTAAAGCTGTAACAGATTAATCTAGTGGAGTAAAAAGTCCAGTATTTCTCTCTGAAATGTAGCAGAGTAGAAGTAGAAAGTGGCATGAAAAGACTCAAGTAAAGTACAAGTACCTCAACATTTGGACTCAAGTACAGTACTGGAGTACATGTACTTAGTTATAACTTAGTAATAATTAAATTGATTTCAATTCAATTTTATTCATAGTACCAAATCATAACAGGAGTTATCTCAGGACACTCTACAGATAGAGAAGTTCTAGACCACACTCTATAATTTCCCAACAATTCCAGTAATTCCCCCAAGAGTAAGCATTTTAGTGCGACAGTGGTGAGACAAACTTCCTTTTAGGCAGAAACCTCAGACAGACCCAGGCTCTTGGTAGGAGGTGTCTGACGGGACAGACCCAGGCTCCTGGTAGGAGGTGTCTGACGGGACAGACCCAGGCTCCTGGTAGGAGGTGTCTGACGGGACAGACCCAGGCTCTTGGTAGGAGGTGTCTGACGGGACAGACCCAGGCTCTTGGTAGGAGGTGTCTGACGGTGCCGGTTGGGGGTGTGATGAACAGTGGCGATAATAGTCACAATTAACAGAATGGAACTATGACTAGAAATAGTAGTTGTAGTAGTTCATGGTGTAGAAGGGCACTGCAGGGCGTTACATTTGATTTGGCATTGTTAGTGTCAGCAATCAGAAGTTCAGAGTATTATTAAACAGAGATTGAAGAAAAGAGGGCAAAAGCAACGGGAGAAGGAGAGGAAAGGACGATAGTTTCACAAAATCCAAAGGAAAGTGGAAGAAATTAAATGTGCAGGAAGGAGAGAAGAGGCAATAATATCAAGACTTAGATTTTGGACACACTGGGTTAAACAGCACACTGTTTAAAGGTAAGCATGACAGCAAGAAGAAACTATAGAGTGTGTTATACTAACTATTAGTGCTGTCAGTTAAACGCATTATTAACGACGTTAATGCAACCAGACTGTAGCTGCCGTTGTCTAAAAAACACAGACTCAGCCTCGCCAGCCTCTTAGTGCATTCAAAGTTATTGTATAATATTTTTTTTTTAGATCAACTTTTTATTGTTTACAGAACAGACAAATACAATTGAACAAGGTATATATATAAATCTTTCGGTTCAGGCACCGTTAAGAGCATTAACATTAGAAAAATTAATGGGACAAAAAGAAATCAAGGGACATTTAGAATACACAAAAATTTGCAATTAATTGCGATTAATTGCAAGTTAACTATAACATTAATGCGATTAATCGCGATTAAATATTTTAATCGTTTGACAGCACTACTATATATATATATATATATATATATATACATATATATATACATATTGTGTGTGTGTGTCTTTGTGTGTCTGTGTGTGTCTGTGTGTGTTTGTGTGTCAGTGAATGCATGGTGTGTCTATGTGTGTCTCTGTGTGTGTGTGTTTGTGTGTGTCGTTCTTCTTTTCCTAAACCCAACCCGCGTTCCTCTTAACAAGAGCTGTGTATGTTTACACTGTGATGTTGCAGACTGCCGTCTGCTGTATACAGCGTAGACATACACGTGGATAGCTTAAAATGCGTACAGATAACACGCCACTTGGCTTTAGGAAAGCGTTGTGTATGTTTATACACTTTCGGGGCAGATGGTAAATCTCTATTTCTACACCACTAACTAGGCTCAAAATATCACCACACTTCCATGGTAGCATAATGAGGGTCCCTACATGTAAACCGAAGCATTGAGAACTTTGTTAGTGTACAGACAGTTTATTACAAAGATAGATTATAAAGACAGCAATCTTTAGCAGCTAATCACCAGTTTGTGCTAGCTTGTTTCTAGCTACATACACATTGGATTAGCATGAAAACATATCTCAGAACGGTCGACACGGTACACATATGTTATTAACCCCCCTATTGTCCTGTAACATTTTGACTTTGTTTTTAGGACGCAAAAATAAATAAAAGTCTTCCTCCACTTTTTTCTCTTCATGCCTGGCCCTAATACTCTTCCGTATGTAATAAATCCTCCTTCATAAAGTCATGATGTTCAGTTTGTGTTGATTCACTTGTCAGATCAATAGTTTGTGCTGCTGTAAAACTTGTTAGCATGTTTTAGCATGTTACAATATGTTAGCATTTGTTAGCATGTCAACATGAGCAGAATATGGGACCTTTAAGTTACTTGATTAGCCGTAATTAATTTCATCTACTATATCTGTAATATTAATCAGTATAATTGACTTGCAATATATTGTTCATTTCTCTCTCCAACAGGTTTTTGATAATTAAAAATGTTCCAAAGGATCATCGGTCTGCTGCTGCTTCTCATGGCTGCTTGTTCAGCTCAGAGCACAGGTGAGTTTACAAGGGAGTCCACAGGTAAGTCCATAGGTGAGTCCACAGGTAAGGCCACTGGAGCAATAACACGGGTTCTACTTCCCCCCCAAAGTTTCCAGTTAGCTAACAGAAATGGACCACTGCTACAGTTGTAGTTAGTTAGCTGCAGTGATGGAAGAAGTATTCAGCTTTATTGCATTAAAAATACTAATACCACAATGTTAAAATACTCTGTTACAAGTTTAAGTCCTGCAGTGAAAATGTTTCTTAAGTTAAAGTGTGTTAGTATAATCAGGAAAATGTAGTTAAAGTATTAAAACATTAAAACATCAGATTTTATAAACTACATGTGTTTTGTGAGCAGAAATCTTAATGTGTAAAGTAACTAGTAACTAAAGCTGTAACAGATGAATGTAGCGGAGTAACTAAAGTAACTAGTAACTAAAGCTGGAACAGATGAATGTAGTGGAGTAACTAAAGTAACTAGTAACTAAAGCTGTAACAGATGAATGTAGCGGAGTAACTAAAGTAACTAGCAACTAAAGCTGTAACATTTGGACTGAAGTACAATACTGCAGTAAGTGTACTTAGTTACATTCCAATACTGGCTATCTGAAATTTTTCTTCATGCTTGCTGCTGGCTGGCTCGCTATATGTCGCCCTCTGCTGTTTGAAAGTCTAGACTCTGAATACAAGACAACCCCACTTTTTTTGACATATTTCCAGGGGAAAAAAACTTCAGATTCGGTCTTATTGGGCCAATATGGTACTTCCGTCTGCCATGTTTCTGCCTAATAAGACGCCAAAAGCCAACCCAATACGGTATATACTGTAGCTGATTATATTGGATAGCTGATGTGAGATTTAGTGCCACAATGTTAGCAAATATTAGTTACATAAGGAGAACCCTGTAAAGTACAAGGAAAGATTCCAGTGAGAAGAGTTTTCTTGATGCATGAAGGTATTTTTATTGCCTATTTTTTTACAATTCTAAGTTGTGCGGGTAAAAGGGATTGGGAAACAAGGCAGTATGGAGTCTGTTGGTGCGCGTTTGCGTTGCATGGCCATGGTTCCTTTATCCTGAGGAACCCCAATGGGCCACGCCCATTTTGCCAGGATAAGTCCATATATGGAAACGTGCATCACACTGTAGAATCAAACCCTTACTGGCAGGGGGGACGTCTCCATTGGTAGAGCTAAATAAGCAACAATGACAATTGTTAGGGACATGCAATACATAGCCACAACAAATGCTATAATGATAGCTAACTGTTTATTGCTTATCGTCAGGGTCTGTAGTCACCAGCTGTGAGGCCTGTCATAGTCTGGCTCGATGCCATGCCTCCCTCCACAACAACAGTGTTGAGACTGTGGGCGTGTCTTGTCGCTGTGAGGAAGGTGTGGTGGGAGATGGCTTCACCTGCTACAACAAACCCACTTGCAACGATGACTGCTGTGGCCAAGGCTTCCGCTGGTCGGCTCTGCAGGGCAGCGTGGACATCGATTAGTGTTCACTGCCCAATCCTTCCTGCGGTCCCGGACAACTCTGCAAAAACACCCGAGGCTCCTTTTCCTGTCTGGTGACGCCTAATCTACAACGTCACACCGACACCACATCCCGCTCAGTGACGTTTGCCTGCAGGGGAGCACAGTGCCCTTTCGGTCAGAGTTGCCTCCAGGTGAACGGCACATCTCAATGCATTGACCCATGTCAGCACTACACTCCATTACAAGACACATGGCGAGCCACAGACTTCAGGGACCCAGAGTCTGTGGCCTGTGACAGCCGTACAGATTGGCAGGGCTGGTACCACCTCTTCATCGGTAACAGCAGTGTTCGGATGCCAGAGAGGTGCATTGAGAGTCACATGTGTGGGACCGATGAACGACTCTGGGCGCAATTGTATAGTCCTTCAACCAATCAGACCAATGATCCAGGTAACGTAGCAGCGACAGCGGCATCAACGGGTTGCTGCACTTCGGTAGCCGCCATGTTGAATGTAAACAAGAAGCTGCTCACCGTTGCTGCGCTATCATCATTGTGTAAAGCCCGCCTCAACAGTTGTGATATGTGTAAATCCCTCCTTAACGGTTGTGATTGGTGTAAAGCCCTCCTCAACGGTTGTGATTGGTGTAAAGCCCGCCTCAACGGTTGTGATTGGTGGAAAGTTGTTATTGGTGCAGTGATTTGGAAAAATTGGAAATGGGCTTGAATGGGCTCTTGGCCAGATGGACTTGCAGAGCAAATCTCAAATTTGCTGGAACTTCGTCAGGGTTTTCCCAGGCTAGGGCATTACATAAGTCCCTAAAGAAATTCTAGGGGTCCTTCCCTATAAAGAAATACTTTATTGAATGAAAAGTGATGAAAATGGTATCTGTAATACAATTCAATTTCATTTAGCCTATAAAGCCAATTCATAACAGAAATTGTCGCAGGACACTTTACAGATAGAGTAGGTCTAGATCACACTTCTAATTTGAAGAGATGCAACAATTTCCCCCTAACAGCAATTGCATTTAGTTGCCAGTGGCGAGGAAAACTTTAATGGACATTTGTATCACAGATTCATTATCCAATTCAAAATAACTTCTGATTTAAAATAACATAAGTAATGTATGAAATGTTGTTTTTGTCTTGTTAAAGGGGCACTATGTAGTTTTGACCATTTCTTCGCTGTTTTCTTGCTTTTTGCTGGCAGGTTTCTCCATAGAGCCCCCTACAGGTTTCTTTATAGAGCCCCCCCCTACAGGTTTCTCTATAGAGCCCCCCTACAGGTTTCTCTATAGAGCTCCTCCTACAGGTTTCTCTATAGAGCCCCCCCCTACAGGTTTCTCAATAGAGCCCCCCTACAGGTTTCTCTATAGAGCTCCTCCTACAGCTTCGGAATAGATATTTGGCAGCTCCTACGTTTACTCGTGTCAGTCAGTCTGCCGTTTCCTCTATCTCTATTCCTCTGACAATGCTTTCCTAGCTTTCTGCTTCTTTTTTGCCGGCTCAGTCATGAGTGATAGTGTGAAAAACTCCAACGCTACCTTGGTCTTATAGCTAGCTGGTTCCTGAATGTGTGCAGTGCCGTGAAGCATTTAATTACATGGTGAGACCTGATATCATGCCATACTTCCTGACGCTGAGGCCGACGGCTTGCCAGCTGAAAGTTGCAAGGGTGGTTTTTCCGCTCACAGGCACCAGGTGGGAGCGAGACGACCACCATTCACCTTGAAAAAAGTCATATAACCATTCCAATGACTCCGAAGCTGTTCAGTTAAGGTCAATTAAGCTAAAGAGACTGCATAGTTCCCCTTTAACTGTATCTGTGGGGACAATATGTTCACTGTCACTCTGTTTTTCACTGTTTTAATGTGTAGCTCCTTGGCTGAGGTTGGTAAATGGTAACACATCATGCAACGGTAGAGTGGAGATCCTCCATAACAACCAGTGGGGAACAGTGTGTGATGATGGTTGGGATATAAACGACGCCAAGGTGGTCTGCCGACAGCTGAGATGTGGCCCCGTCCAGTCTGCAACTAGTTCTGCCTCCTTTGGACAAGGCACCGGACAGATCTGGATGGATGATGTTACCTGTAAAGGCAACGAGTCTTTGTTATCAGAATGTGGACATCGAAGGTTTGGCACTCATAACTGCGGCCATGGTGAAGATGCTGGAGTCATCTGTTCTGGTTAGTGACATTTAGTTCATGTCAAATCAGAGTCAGAATCAACTTTATTGGCCAGGTTTACGTAAACGAACAAGGAATTTGACTCTCAAAGTACACCACTCACTTAACATATAAAAAACAGAAAGGACAGTAAGAAATATTAAAACAAAATACTTTTAAAGTGATGGTTCGGAATAATTTCACCCTAGGGTCCTTTGCACCATGACCGGGCAGTAAGAGTGCTTAGGGCCGTCTACAAATTACAACACTGAAAAGAGATGCAACAAAAATATTTATTAATTTAATGATTAAATAAGGTAATGTCTCCAAACTTACCTCAATTATAACTTGTCTCCTGCTAGTTATTCTACAGCACTTACTTTAAAAAATAAGTTAAATTAATAAATATTTTTGTTGCATCTCTTTTCGGTGTTGTAATTTGTAGCAACAACAACAGCAGAGAGCAGAAGCCAGCAGGCAAGTGTTATTTACATAAACTTCTGGTGTACTTACAAACTTTCCAATCCATCGTTTTATGAGAGCATAACCTATTTGTACTACTGTAGACATTTGGTATAATTTCGGGCATTATTAATGGGGTAATGTTAAGAGACACTTCGGATCCATTAGCCCCTGCACTAAGCTATTCAGCTGATAACGCTAACTCGTCCAATGTTAGACCCAGGTGAAAAAAGCTTCTGGGGGGGTGTTTGGCTCGAGGTCATGGTGCAAAGGACCCTAGGGTGAAATTACTCCGAACCATCACTTTAAGTATACAGTATAATAATACAGTAGAATTTACAAATTTTCAAGAAATATACAATAACAATTTGAGGAGAAGGAAGGAATAGTGCAATATCAGTATAGTCAGATTTAAGATTTAAATCGCATCGCAGAAGAATTACCGTATAGTCAGGAGAAGCTCGCAGACAATTGGGGGGACGTGGAGGCATCATACAGTCAAGGGAGAAGCCCATAGAGTCCATGAAAGCATTGGAACAAAATATTTCAGCAACGTTTTGCTCCTGCTCCTACGCTCATGGACAGCTCCTACTCACGCTCTCCATCTTTGTAAGATTGGGAATGATTGAGATTTCTCTTGGCACAGCTACCAGAAGACTTACAACTTTCAGACAGGTTGCTCAAGTCACATCTACATGTTCAAACTCAGTTGGAGGCTGCTCAGTAACGCTCAGCCAGCACCGGAAAAATGACTTCACTGGTCTCCGTCAAAGTCTGCGGCGTCGCCGTGTCCATTTATTTCACTGTCTATGCTTGTGCCTAATGTGTTTCATCTTGTTGGTTTTCCAGAGCCGGAGTTGGTGTGTGGACAGGATTACCTGCGTCTGACAGTCCAGAAGAGGCAGTTGGAGGAACGAGGGCTGAACGCATCCTCCGCTCACCTGATCGACCCGCGCTGCCAGCAGCAGGTCGACCAGCAGGAGGCGATGTGGTACCTGGTGCAGCGAAGGCAGGGTATCTGTGGAAATGTGGTAGAGGTGAGTTTGGTTAAGACTATCTATAAAGATATATTATCTTCTTATAACTTGTGGCTAATGTTAGCAAGCAAATGCTTCCACATTCAGCAGACACAGAGAAACATGATCATCCCATTGATGATAATAGTCAATAATTACTCATGAGGTTCCTCAGGGTTCAATTGTAGGTCCTCTATATTTTATGTTTGGTTCAAGCTGCATTATTATTTTATTTCTTTGTCCACTTATGGGCAACGCAACAAGCTTTTCAAACAACATCTGACACGTTGTCAGCTTATAAATATATGTATATGTATGGCTAACAAGCTTGTCAATCTGTTTCATGTCTTTGTACGCCACTGGAATCCTTCCTTGGTGCGCTTATAAATCACTGGACTATACATTTTTTGTAGACATAGTAGGCTACTGTCATTTTTGAACATTTTTCTGCGTGAGCGGGGCCTACCAATAGCTTAAGCCTGTCCTAAAGTGACTGTAGCTAAAGCTAATTAGCAGCAAGATGCCACCCTTCTCCATAGAGGACTACTACAAACTCCTTCAGAAGATTGCAGTTCTGGAAACCAAAATTTACCGGTTAGAAGTAAACGTGGAAGTGAACAGATCATGTGGAAATGACACCACTTTACCAGTGACCCAAAACAATGGACAAAAGCATGCTAACACACGGCTAACTAGCACCAGCAAGACCACAAAGAAACAAGAGGGCTGTGGAACGGATAATAAATCAACAAGTGGCAGTCCTCCCTGGAACTCTTTTGGTGCAAAGCCTAAGAGTAAATCATTTTCCTGGGAAATGGGAGGACGACTAACGGGCAGAGCACCCGCCCTGAGATTTGTGATATGACCGGCTGGCCTGCATTACCACCCAGGCAGAGCGCCTCTTCAACCCCTGTACTTAGCAGGACACAGTCGTGGACAGCTGCAAAAGGGAAAATCAGCAACAAAATGCCTCCCCAACAACTGAGTGTGCAGGTGAAGAACAGATTTGCTCCTCTGCTGCAGGACCCTGGACATGACCTGGATTACGTCTCATCGTTCACAGCGAGGAGTGGGAATTGAGCAGCAATTCCAAAAAGTAAAAGCACAGGGAAAGCTAACAACTGGGCCCCAAACTCTGATTGTGGGTGACTCTGCTGTGAAAGAAAATAAAAGCAGTAAAAACACCAAAATACTCTGTCTTCCCAAAGACATGGTGTCTGACATGGACCAAAGAATCCAGGATATCATAGCAGCACACCCAACTGTGAAGAACATTATACTGCATATAGGGTCAAATGATGTTGTAAAGCAAGAGTCTGAAGTGCTGAATCGTGACTTTATGAATCTGCTGAACGTAGTCAGCTCCCTAAATGCAATGTTTTCGTGACCCATACCGCCCCAGTCAGAGGAGGAGCTGAGAGAGTCGGCAGACTGTTGGCACTGAACAGATGGCTTTCAACTGCATGTACCAACAACCATTCTCTGCAGTTCATTGACAATTTTAACATTTTCTGCAGACATCTTTTTAAAGCAGATGGACTATTCCTTAACAAGTCAGGAGTAAAGCTGTTCACCTCTAGCCTACTTTACTTTCTGCGCCACACATCTGCTCCCTTGGCCAAGGACACGAGACAAGATGAACCAAAACAAGAGGAAGACACAACAAAGTGCGGCAGTGAGCCACCACAGCCCCCACCTGAGCAAAGATTTAACCATGGGAGACCAAAGAGCGGAGATGAGAAATCTCAACACCCCTTCTCACCCGTCCAACACTCCTCAAACCCCTTGGACAACCACGACAGCTTTGAGGACCTCTTTAAGGATACGTCGCTCTCCCCTCTTTCCCCCATCCCCATGTTGGAGTTCACTGACCAGATGAAGCAGCTGGTGAATGCTGGAACCAAGTATGCCCCCCTTCCTTCTCCCATCGTAAAACGCCAGGCACCTCTGCCCCCTCAAGGACGGCAGCTAACTCCTTCTCCCCAAACTGATAAGGATGCTTGTGTGCAAAATGCAGCAAGCGTTAACTGATATGGGCCGGGTCCAGGCTGCATGCCTAGTAGCACTCATGACTCTTTCCAAGACAAGCCTGGGGCCCGTGCTATAGGGTTCTTCCACAATTTATGTTGTGATAGGTAATAGAAAAGAATGGCGAATAAGCACGTAACTGCAAACTTTGCAAATTTAACATCCATTCCTCGTCAGCCACAGTCTGTCCCAAAAGAAAAACGCACTAACACTAGCCCTACTAAACGCTTTAGGTCTTTGGCGGGTAAATCATTTTTAATCAATGATTTTATTATCAAGCACAATCTTGATTTTATGTTTTTAACTGAAACCTGGTTGGACCATAATAGCAGTGCTGCTGTTCTCATTGAGTCAGCCCCCAACTTTAGTTTTATGAGTGAGAATAGAGTGAATAAGAAAGGAGGTGGAGTTCGCCATTTTGTTTAATGACTCATTTCAATGTACGCAATTATCTTACGGAAATTTTGCTTCTTTTGAATATGTGGCTCTTCAGCTAAGATCCTCCCCTCAAGCTCTACTTCTAAATATCTACAGGCCACCTAAATACTGTGCATCCTTCTTTGACGACTTTACTGAACTGCTGTCTATAATTTGTATTAACTTTGACCGTGTAATTATTGCTGGTGATTTTAACATTCATGTTGACAACCCCCAGGACAGAGGGACCAAAGAACTGTGTTGTGTTTTTGAGAGCTATGGACTGACTCAGCATGTGACACAGCCCACGCACAATAAGGGGCACACTCTGGACTTGATTATCACAAAGGGTCTGAACATTCCCAAGGTTGTGGTGACTGATGTTGCCTCTCCGATTCATTCCTGTGTTTTCTTTAACGGCACTATCTCTGTGCCAAAAAGTGTTCAAACAAAGTTAATCAGAAAACGGTATATCACTGAAAACACCAGTGAAAAATTCATTCAGCTTTTCTCCTCTACACCCACCCTTACTCGGGCCTCAGTCACTGAGCTTGTAGATAATTTCAACTGTAAAATTACGAATGTTATTGATGCTATTGCTCCCACTAAGATCAAAGCTGTCTCTGGTAAGAAAAGATCTCCATGGAGAAATTTTATAGTTGTGAGAACAGAAAAAAGAGAGTGTCGAAAAGCTGAACGCAGTTGGCGAAAATCTGATCTCCAGGTCCATTATAACACTTATAAAGAGAGACTTCGCATTTATAATCTGGAACTAAGAAAGCAGGCGGTCCTTCTTCTCTGACATTATTGCCAGAAACAATAATAATTCACGTGCTTTGTTTGCTACTGTTGATAGATTAACTAACCCTCCAGTACCAGTAGCATCGGAACTGTTGTCTACCAAGGCTTGCAATGACTTTGCCTCCTTCTTCACAGACAAAATTCAGAAAATTAGACAAACAGTAAGTGCTTCCATATCAAGTACAGGATATGTGTTGTCACAGTGTGCATGCAAAACAAATTCCAACATGACACAATTTCATACAATCAACCTTAAAACCTGGAGGACATTATACAACATCTGAAAACCTCCTCCTGTTGCCTTGATATTCTACCAACGGGTTGTTTTCAAAAATGTTTTGAATTGTTTGGCTTCAGATCTTCTACAGATTGTAAACACATCTCTGCTCTCAGGTATCTTCCCACAGGCCCTGAAAACTGCAGTCATCAAGCCACTCCTAAAAAGAACAATCTAGACACGACACTAATGAGCAACTATAGGCCAATATCAAACCTTCCATTTTTAAAAGTAAAATCATAGAAAAAGTGGTTTGTCAACAACTCAACCTTTTCTTATCGTTAAACAACAGTTTTGATGCCTTCCAGTCAGGTTTTCGACCACACCACAGCACTGAGACGGCTCTTGTTAAAGTCTTTAATGACATCCACTTAAACACAGATAGTGGCAAAATTTCAGTCTTAGTATTACTTGATCTCAGTGCTGCATTTGATACAGTAGACCATGACATATTGCTTGACCGATTGGAAAACTGGGTTGGTCTTTCTGGCTCAGTACTAAAGTGGTTTGAATCCTATTTAAAGAATAGGGACTACTTTGTGTCTGTAGGTAATTATACATCTGAGCATACAAATATGACGTGCAGAGTTCCCCAAGGCTCAGTTCTGGGGCCTCTTCTGTTCAACATCTACATGCTTCCACTGGCTCAGATTATGGAAAACAACAAAATAAGTTACCATAGTTATGCGGATGACACCCAAATTTACATAACCTTATCACCAGGGAACTATAGCCCAATACAACAATTAAATATGTGCATTGAACAGATTAATGACTGGATGTGCCAGAACTTTCTTAAATTAAATGAAGAAAAAACGGAGGTGGTTGTTTTTGGAGCAAAAGAGGAACGATTGAAAGTCAGCGCTCAGCTTCAAACGACAATGTTAAAAACAACAGACAAAGCCAGAAATCTTGGTGTAGTCATGGACTCAGACCTGAATTTTAAAAGCCACATTAACATAATTAAAAAATCAGCCTATTATCACCTTAAAAATATATCAAGGGTTAAAGGACTTATGTCTCAGCAGGATCTGGAAAAACTTGTCCATGCTTTTATCTTCAGTAGACTTGACTACTGTAACGGAGTCTTTACAGGTCTTCCCAAAAACTCAATCAGACAGCTGCAGCTGATTCAGAACGCTGCTGCTCGAGTCCTCACTAAGACCAAGAAAGTGGATCACATCACTCCAGTACTGAAGTCTCTACACTGGCTTCCAGTGCCTCAAAGAATTGATTTCAAAATACTTTTACTGGTTTATAAATCACTAAACGGTTTAGGGCCAAAATACATTTCTGATCTGCTACTACATTGTACGCACCCAGACCTCTCAGTCGTCTGGGACAGGTCTACTTGTTGTACCCAGAGTCAGAACTAAACAGGGGAAGCAGCGTTCAGTTTTTATGCTCCACATATCTGGAACAAACTCCCAGAAACCTGCAGGTCCGCTGCAACTCTCAGTTCTTTTAAATCTAAGCTAAAGACCTATCTTTTTGATGTTGCTTTTCTTTAAATAATCTATTAACTTTAATTTCTTATACTGCACTGTAACTTTTATTCTTATACTGCACTATCAATTTTATTCTTGTCTTTTAATGTTTTTAATTTGTTTATTAATGTTTTTAAATTGTTTTCAATTGTTTTTAACTGCTCTTTAATGTTTTATGTAAAGCACTTTGAATTACCCTGTTGCTGAAATGTGCTATACAAATAAAGCTGCCTTGCCTTGCCTTGCCTAACTTGTAAGCAAACAACTGCCTACTTCCACATCCAGCAGTTACAGATCAACAATATGTTTCTTTATGCTATTCTCTCTGTTTCAGCTGTTTCTGATCTAAGATGGTGATAAACACTACAGCTGCTAAACATCCGCATGATAGCATCTGTTGTTAGCGTTTAGCTGTTTTCAGACATTTTGGGTCCTATCTTGCGCTTGGCGCAGTGCAAAGCCCGACGCAAGTGTCTTTGCTAGTTTAAGACCGAAGCAGTTGTCAATTTCCCGTGCAGCGCCCATGTTGTTTAAATATCAAATGCACCTGCGCCCATCGGTGGCCCATGGGTGTGCTGGTCTTACAGGGAGGTGTGTTCAGGGGCATTCTGGGCGTGCTGGTCTTACAGGGAGGTGTGTTCAGCTGCATTCTGGGCGTATTGCTATCGTGAGGCAGCGGGAAGTGATGGCACCATTGACCAACATAAACCTGGTCTAAAGTCAATAACGCAGCATTTCATTGTTATTTTAACAGAGCATTAGTAAAATGCTCCAAGGCTCGTGCACAACGCGCGCACACTATGCTTGTTACACACACACACAAACACATACACACACACATACACACACACACACACACACACACACACACACACACACACACACACACACACAGAAGAATACAAATATAAATATTACGGTGCAAATCCTCCATCATAACAGCAATGCTCCAAGGTCCAAACGCGCCTGGCTTTTAAAGGGAATGGGAGATGATCTCTGATTGGTTGATGAATGGGAGATGATCTCTGATTGGTTGATGAATGGGAGATGATCTCTGATTGGTTGATTGCATGTTACGCCCAAAACACACCTCTGATTAATGAAGACACTAAGTCCAACCCTTTTGAACCATGCACACGGACCCTTTTTTCCGCCATCAAACTAGTAAAAGTGGATTCGTACACGCCCTAAACACACCAGCGCCAGGCGCTTCACGCGTGCATCGTTTTAATAGGGCCCTTTATCTTGTTGTCAGAACAAATCAGATTAAGTAGTTTTTCACTGATTTCATCATGTTGACTTTAATCTGTTTTTATTTGTTGCAGACAAATGGCTCCCACATTACGTACTCCAACATTTTGTTTGTGTACCCGTCTGATTGGTCCAACGACTCGCTCTCCATCCCGATGAGCTTCCCGTTCTCCTGCGTCTTCCCGCTCAATGACATCACCAGCCTCGGAGCCGCCATTCGATACCAGCTGCCGTGAGTCATATCGTCAATTAGAACTTTTGTTTTTCTCCTTAAAAAGCTTTGAAACTGCAGATAATACTTTAAAATGTCTTCATACGCGAATCCATTAAATCGTAACTCTCCCCAAAATGCAAACTAGGGTGTTTTTTGTGAATGTACTCGATGTCAAGCTTTTGTTATAAAGCAATAGGCATAGTTTGGCCCGTTCACAGTTTATAAAATAGACCCTATTAGGGTTTTGGGACTATGCCTTTTGAATAGCAGCTTGGAGGCGTACGAATACTGCGGTAGCATCACAATCACTATTTTTAAAACATGAGAAGGACTCACACAACCATGAGGCTTTTTCAAGTATCCACCAGGAGCGCTCTACACATGAACTCAGCATTGAGAACATTGTTTGTGTTCACAGAGTTTACTAAAAATAAATGTTTTAAGAACTCACTTTATGGGTTGTTGTTTACACTTGCCACCATCTTGTCAGTCAAAAAGAGTCAATCTCTGAATGTGAATGAATGGACTCCATAGGTAGACATGTCATTATTATATGAGGCTCATTTTTCAACTAAAAGGTCAATATTGTTTTTCACTAACAAAAAAACAACAAATTATTTGTGCATTTATATGGAACTAAGCTTTAGGAGCTTTCCATCTTAACTCTCCTCTCTGTTACGTTGCATCTTAACTCTCCTCTCTGTTACGGTCCATCTTAACTCTCTTCTCTGTTACGGTCCATCTTTACTCTCCTCTCTGTTACGTTGCATCTTAACTCTCCTCTCTGTTACGTTTCATCTTAACTCTCCTCTCTGTTACGGTCCATCTTAACTCTCCTCTCTGTTACGTTGCATTCAGAGATCGACTCTTTTTGACTGGCAAGATGGACCGCAAGCCTAAACAACAACTGCTACAGTGAGTTGTTAAAACCTTTATCTTTAGTAAACCATGAACACAAACAATGTTCTCAATGCTGGGTTCATGTGTAGAGCCCCTGGTGATACTTGGAGCAAAGTCTCATGTTGTGTCGAACCTTCTTAGTGTTAAAAATAGTGATTTTGATGCTATCAGAGTAGTTCCCCTAGCACTCCCATTCAAAAGGCCATTTGACCCACAAACAACCATACGGTCAATCTTAAAAGTAGGGTTGGGTATCGTTTGGGTTTCTTCCGATACCTGTGCTAAAACGATACTTTTAAAATGGTGCTGGTGCCTGAACCGATACTTTTTAAGGAAGTTAAAAAAATAAAGGTACTAAACAACAGTCTGTGACATTGAAGAATGGCTTGTTTATTGCTAAGGCCATATGGTCAAAAATGTAATGATTTAATAATAATGTAATAACTACAACTTATAACAATAACTTTTTTCATCAGTGAATTGCTGTTGAACAACAAAAACAAGCACCAGATGGGAAAAGGGTATTTACAACAACTTTGAATGCACCACGACTCCACTTGTTTCAAGTGAACGCACCGTCTGTGTTGTTGTTCCCACGATGGCAGCTACAGACTGTTAGGTCCCGGTGTTGGAATCCTCTACAGTGAAATACAGTTACACTTTACACTGTTTAACTGTCAGCATTTTTTAATGTGTTTAATCCAGCTGCTAGCTAACGGTAGGCTAACCTTACCTCCTTTGAGTGTAGTGTAAAGTCAGACACAAAAATATTATTATTATTATTCGGTCTCGCCACTATCGTTTACGTCGGCACCGGTGCCCTATTGGCACCGAGTTTTGGTACCCAAGTAGTGTTTCCATCCTAAATATGCTTTTAAACGAAAGTTTTGACTCAGGTATATTCACCATATTCAGGTTGCATTTTGGCGAGAGTTACACTTTATGGAAACCCTTAAAATCCAATTAGAATACCTTAATTTTATCATTATCACTGGGTAAAGTATTGGTAATTTAAGATGATATGAAGGGATTCAGTTTCATAGTCTATGTTGTGAGAGTCGAGTGTTGTTACTTCAGTTCACCTGTGTGTCTTCTCTTAACTTGTCTCGTCTTTCTGCGGTCGTAGAGTCGGCTTGGTGGGTTCAGGTGACCCCACCAGGGCGCAGATGACTCTGTACAAGAGACCGGACTACAGCGAGCCGTTCCCCGCTGGCCCGGTCAGCCTGCCACTGGGCGCCGCCCTGCACGTCGGCGTCTCCGTGGAAAACTACGACAACAACCACTACGTGCTCCTTCTGGAGCACTGCTACGTCACAAACTCGTCCAGCGCCGATGATCCTGCCATATACGACCTGATCCAGAACAGGTGACCAGATTCATCACAACTCAGCTCACTCTGACTTTAATATTTAGGGACCTTTAACAGAGTAGCAACAACTTGTTGATTAATGACTCATCGATTCTTCGATCAACAGAAAAGGAATTTAGATTATTGAGAGCGTGCTTACAGCCTAGTGTTCCCACAGCCCTATGGTCCCACCTATGGGCTGTGGGAACATAGGGCTGTGGGAACATAGGGTTGTGGGAACATAGGGTTGTGGGAACATAGGGCTGTGGGAACATAGGGCTGTGGGAACATAGGGCTGTGGGAACATAGGGTTGTGGGAACATAGGGTTGTGGGAACATAGGGCTGTGGGAACATAGAGCTGTGGGAACATAGGGCTGTGGGAACATAGGGCTGTGGGAACATAGGGTTGTGGGAACATAGGGTTGTGGGAACATAGGGCTGTGGGCAGGCTTCAAAATTAATATTTTTGTCTACCAGCCAAATGGCTAATGAATGTTCAAATATTACCAGCCATTCAATAGATTACCATTGGGTTTTTTGGCTGGTGAGTGAAGCAAATCTACCAGCCACTTGCATATTTCACCAGCATTTGGCTGGTAAACGGTGCTAATTTAGAACCCTGGCTGTGGGACCATAGGGTTGTGGGAACATAGGGTTGTGGGAACATAGGGTTGTGGGAACATAGGGTTGTGGGAACATAGGGCTGTGGGACCATAGGGTTGTGGGAACATAGGGCTGTGGGAACATAGGGTTGTGGGAACATAGGGCTGTGGGAACATAGGGTTGTGGGAACATAGGGTTGTGGGAACATAGGGCTGTGGGAACATAAATATAGATCAGAATGATGCTGGAACAAACAAACTCTTAGACTATTTGTTATTGCACACATGTGAGCAGAACATGAGCTACTTTGTGATTGGCTCTCCCACCAGGTGTCCAGTTGACCGTCGCCAGGTGAAGGTGGCGGAAAGCGGTGTGTCGCAGCGAGCTCGCTTCTCGGCGCTGCTCTTCCTCTACCACGAGACGTATAAGGACGTTTATCTGCACTGCCGGATCAGCCTGTGTGACCGGGACAGCGCCCCCTGCAGCCCTGTGAGTGCTCAACACACCTGCCCTGAAGAAGGCCTACACACACACACACACACACACACACACACACACACACACACACACACACACATACACACACACACACACACACACACACAGACACACACACATACACAGACAGACACGCACACACGCACACACACACACACACACACACACATACACACACACACACACACACACACACACACACACACACACACACACACACACACATACACACGCAAAACTCAAGTTATCAACGTTTTGGTCGACTTTTTCAACACTTTTTCTTTTTCTTCACAATGTTTTTGTCACTTTTTTTAACATTTGTTGACCCTTTTCTGAGCCTTCTGAGGTTTTTGTGTTTTTTTCCCCCAAATGTTTAAAGCTTTTTTTTTATTATATTTGACACTTTTTTCGAAATTTTTAAAGCTTTTTTCAAAGTTCTTTTATCAATAGTTTTTTCTTCAAATGCTATAAAATTAACTAAAACACCCAAATTCAATGAAAGTAGTAAACTGATTATGTATTTAACTTATTTAACTTACGTTTTTGTCGCTTTTTGTGGTGTTTAAGTCATCTTGTGTCTCTATTTCTTGTTTTTCTGTGTATTTTTGTGTATTAATAAAGTTTTGATTTATTCCCTTTAGAACTGTTCCAGGCGACGCGCTCGGTCCGCCACAGCAGCCAATCAGCTTCCAGTCACTGTTGGACCAATCAGATGTGAGTATTTCCTTTAATCTCAGTTTAGTGTTCCAGTCACACGTCACCCATCATGTTCTGATCTGAGTTTCCTGTTCAGGGTCATAACAAGAGTGCTGAGGCTGCAGAGGAATCAACTTCCTGTTGCTGAGGCAGAGAATCTTTATTACTTCACTTTATTACACAACAGTTTGGGTATTTTCTAAAACAGCTTTTTTAATTGTCACATTGTCAGAATGACAAATTAACAAGAAAATTAAACTGAACATCTGACTTTGTTTTTGTGATGAAAATAAAAATAAAAGATGATGAACCTTTTGTTTGATGTTTTATATTCTTTATTTAATGTTTTTTGATCCAAACATTTTGCTGATTAATGAGACGATGACATATTAAATATGACATCATGCTTTCATAAGTATGATGTCATATTAAAAAAACATAACTGGTAGTTTATCAGAATCTGACACTCTAAAACCGATTTGATCAAAAATAAATTACAACATTAACACATTACGGCACAAATCTTTATTTAAAGTTTAATTTATTAACCCTGATGTATGGAAGCTCATGAAGTGTAACGTTTTCTATTTTTAAATACATTTTATATACTGATCAATAAAGTTTACAGTTTTTTTACGATCGCTATGACACTTTTTTCAATACTTTTAACAACTTTCCTAAACTCTTAACACAGTTAGCACAACATCCGTCTGTGTAGGCTATACAATTAACACATTTCTTGTTGCTTTGACACAAAATGCATACAGTTAATACAAATTTAAAATGCTTGAACTTCTTTTACACACAAGCTCCACCAAAACCAAAACAATGGATCTTTACTGCCAAACTTATAGGCTAAAGTCACAGTGAACAGCTGTTCATATTGTAAATTGAAACACAAATATATTCCCTGCATTTTATACATGCATTTATTGAGAAACAGCTGATTGAAGTTATGCAAATAGATCAATCACAGCTGATTCCCTTCTAGGAAACACACTCAGGTGTTGAGGTTCTTTCAATCGCATGATCATATGGTAGTACAGTAAAAGAGGACCTATTTGAACAATATACTGTAGATGAACACAGAAAATAAGAAAAATGCCTTCACGAGGGAGAGGAAGAGGAATACCAGGACAATTCTGCCTCTGTCTCCTTTTTTTCGTAAACCGTACAGTCTATAAAGCTACTCTGAGGTCAATAATTTTTTGTATTGAATCTCTGCAGCAAAAGAAACAAATCGGTGGCCGGGTTGGTGCAGTGGTAGAGCAGGCGCACATATACTTGGAGGTTTGTACCTCGACGCAGAGGTCCAGGGTTCAAATCCGACTTGTGACAATTTACCGCATGTCTTCCCCCTCTCTCTCTCTCTCTCTCTCTCCCCTTTCTCAAATAGCTGTCCAGTCAAATAAAGGTGTAAAAACCCCAAAAAATAATCTTTAAAAACAATTTACTAAACCCAACAAAACAAAAATGTAGAGAGGCTTCAAGAGAAACTGCAGTGCAAAACACAATCTATGATCAATACAATCACTGTTGTGTGTTGTATAAGGGCAGACCTGACTGACACATTTAAAATAATACAGTTTCTGTAATTCCATGGGATGTTAGTGTGTTTATGACATTGTCATTGTTCTATGATTGACTAAATGTTCCTGTTGGGAGAGCACATGTGTTAGTGTTTTGGAAGAATTATTTGATTTTGAGACATGATTGCATTGTTTTGGTAAACATAGAGTATTGTGTTAATGAATTATTGTATTTTGAAAATCAGTATTGGAGTTTAGTTTACAATGTGTGATTTTGAGCATGAAATTAACTGTTTTGCCAATCGTGTGTTGTAGGTGTGTTGGTGTGTTAAGAGTTTAGGAAAGTTGTTAAAAGTATTGAAGAAATTGTCATAGCGATCGTGAAAAACTGTAAGCTCAAGTTTAGAGATTGAATGTGCCGCCCCCTGCCTGAATCACCTGCTCCGTCTGAAGCCCTGCCCCCTCTCTATCTGCAGCCCCCCCTCTCTATCTGCAGCCCCGCGCCCTCCCTATCTGAAGCCCCCCCTCCTTGTCTGAAGCCCCGCCCCCTCTCTGACTCACCTCCTCTGTTTAGTTTAGTTTAGGGACCGTTCGGTATTTATGGAATAAACCGCCGGAGGAAAATAGGGGAGGGTCATGTCTTTTTATTCTTTGCTGAGGGGAGTGTCATCCAACATTTTTAGACCGGGGGGGTTACCCAACTTTTGTATTCATAGAAACAGCAAAATTTCGAAATGGCTTATTTGGTGCATATTTTTCCATGTAGCTCTTAGTCTCGGCCCTCCTTTGCTACCAGATGGGTCTGACCCAGGAGTTTGGCTGTGGGGCACAGGCATACATCCATGGGCACAGGGAGCACTGCCCCCTGATGGCTGAAACAGGTAATTGCATTGTTTAAAAAATGAGTGGAATAATAAAACGTCTGGCATGATCTGATATTTTATAAATATCTTAGCTGAGTAACACAAAACAACTAAATGATGGTAGGCAATACTTCTGATTTCATATATACTGCTTTAGTAAAAAAATATTTCCTGGCTGACGATGCGAGCAACAGGATGCAAGAAACGAAAATGAATGTTGCTAGTCTTGACATCTTACCGTGCCAAGGTTAAAATAAAGGTTTCCTAAATGCCACATTTGATGTCAGCTTACTAATTGATTGCGGGTTTTGTGTAGATTTGGACTTACGTTTATTCCACTTTGTTTAAATGGCGAAGTGGAGGAAGCCTAGTGATGAGTCCATAGCAACCAGTGTTGAATTTGTGATTTCCCAGTGTCCTTTGCTGAATGGTCTCAATGTTTTATTGTTTTATTTCATGTGAATACTAGTTTACTAGAGGAGTAACTTACTATTTGAAGTAATGCAGGAAGTGTGCATTTAGTTTCCATGCTTATTGTGTTTCCACAACGTTAGTGAGTAAATCTACTGAAATGGCCCCCACACCATAACAAAGGAGTGTGATGTGTCAGATGAAAATGCAGAGGTTTAGTCATGTATATCCTGGTTGTAAAAAACAATGGGATTTTATATATCTTTGCCTAACGCAAAACAGTACAGAAGGTATCGATAAAATGTCGGGGGAGGGTCATGCATTTTTTCCAAATCGTTTTGGAGGGTCATAGAAAAATTATTACTGGCGAGGGGAGGGTCATGTCTATTTTGACTCAAGGTCCCAAAACTCCTCCGGTGGCCCCTTAAATAAATAATGAACAGTCCCTTATTAGTTTATTTGTCAGTGACCATGCACAGTTCAAGCCCTGTACCAGAGTAGCTATACTCTTTAATGTTTGGAAAGTCCCTTGTGTTGCATTCATTGGACAAAGGAAGAACCAGCGCTGGAAGAAGTATTCAAATACTTTACTGCAGTAGAATTACTAAAACCACACTGTATAAATACTCTGTTACAGTAAAAGTGCTGCAGTGAAAATGTTACTTCAGTGAAATTTTCTGTGTGTGCATGTGTTTGTGTGTGTGTGTGTGTGTGTGTCTGTGTGCAGGAATCTTAATGTGTAAAGTAACTAGTAACTAAAGCTGTAACAGATGAATGTAGTAGAGTAAAAAGTACAACATTTCTCTCTGAAATGTAGCGGAGTAGAAGTAGAAAGTGGCATGAAAAGAAAACAGTAAAGTACAAGTACCTCAACATTTGGACTCAAGTACAGTATTGGAGTAAATGTACTTAGTTACTTTCCAGCGCTGGGAAGAACAAACAAACTGACCACAACAACCAAAGGTACACAGTGAGAAGAAATAAAACTCTTATACACTAATATAATACGTTGTGAATCATCATGACTCAGGAAAAAGCACGGAGGAAATGAAAGTGCAGATAAGATTACAAAGGAGGCTACGAAAAATAATGACATTGATTTCAATTCAATTGTATTTATGGTATCAAATCATAACAAGAGTTATCTCAATACACTTTACAGATAGACTAGGTTTAGACCACACTCTATAATTTGCAAAGACCCAACAATTCTAATAATTCCCCCAAGAGCAAGCATTTAGTGCGACAGTGGCGAGGAAAAACTCACTATTAGGCAGAAACCTTGGGTGGTGAGACAAACTTCCTTTTAGGCAGAAACCTGGGACAGACCCAGGCTCTTGGTAGGTGGTGTCTGACGGTGCCGGTTGGGGGTGTGATGAAGAGTGGCAATAATAGTCAAAACTAGAAAATTCTGGAAGAAATTTTGACAGTGTGCCTACTACTTGGTGCACATCCAAATAACACTAGAAAAGTAGATACATAGGTCACACTGTCACTGATAGAGAGAGAGAGAGAGAGAGAGAGAGAGAGAGAGAGAGAGAGAGAGAATACAAGTGTTTAACAATAGCAATTGGGAATGGATGGATGGGCTTACAAGACACCACAAATGCATACAGGTCAAGACCAGAGTACAACGCAGTACCAGTTACTGTTTCTTTTGAGTTTTGAGTCTGGTGGGTTTAGGATGCTTAAAGTACTGATTATTTACATGGAGTCTGGTGGGTTTAGCAACGCGAGCCTTAGCAATACAATATATATATAATACCCCAGTTTTGCTTAAATTTTAAATACAGTGTTGTTTTTAACTTCAGTGAAGTGTTAAGTATCTTAACCCTTCAGAGATAGACCTTTTTAAGACCTATTTAAGACCTTTCTGTTTACCAGAAACAGCTATTAAGTAGCTAAACCCACCAGACTCCAACTTGTTGAGATTTGTCCGTTTTCAGAGGCAGTTTCAAATTGTGAGATTTGCAGAGAAAAGAGGTGTCAATGGGATTTAGAGGTTCTATGTATGTCCTAGTTACCCTCTAAACTGTCATTATTCAACTATGACAAGGTAAAATCGGTTTTGCATTCTATCACCACTTTAATGTGTAAAGTAACTAGTAACTTCAGCTGTAACAGATGAATGTAGTGGAGTAACTAAAGTAACTAGTAACTAAAGCCGTAACAGATAAATGTAATGGAGTAAAAAGTACAATATTTCTCTCTAAAATGTAGCGGAGTAGAAGTAGAAAGTGGCATGAAAAGAAAAGACTCAAATAAAGTACAAGTACCTCAACATTTGGATTCAAGTAAATGTACTTAGTTATAACTTAGTAATAATGAAATTGATTTCAATTAAATTTTATTTATAGTATCAAATCATAACAATTGCTATTATCAGGACACTTTACAGATAGAGAAGGTCTAGACCACACTCTATAATTTCCCAACAATTCCAGTAATTCCCCCAAGAGTAAGCATTTTAGTGCGACAGTGGTGAGACAAACTTCCTTTTAGGAAGAAACCTCGGCTGGTGAGACAAACTTCCTTTTAGGCAGAAACCTCAGACAGACCCAGGCTCTTGGTAGGAGGTGTCTGACGGGACAGACCCAGGCTCCTGGTAGGCGGTGTCTGACGGGACAGACCCAGGCTCTTGGTAGGAGGTGTCTGACGGGACAGATCCAGGCTCTTGGTAGGAGGTGTCTGACGGGACAGACCCAGGCTCCTGGTAGGAGGTGTCTGACGGGACAGACCCAGGCTCTTGGTAGGCGGTGTCTGACGGGACAGACCCAGGCTCTTGGTAGGAGGTGTCTGAGGGTGCCGGTTGGGGGTGTGATGAACAGTGGTGATAATAGTCACAATTAACAGAATGGAACTATGACTAGAAATAGTAGTTGTAGTAGTTCATGGTGTAGCAGGGCACTGCAGGGCGTTACATTTGATTTGGCATTGTTAGTGTCAGCAATCAGAAGTTCAGAGCATCATTAAACAGAGATTGAAGAAAAGAGGGTGAAAGCAACGGGAGAAGGACAGAAAAGGACGATAGTTGGGAGAAGGACAGAAAAGGACGATAGTTGGACGAAATCCAAAGGAAAGTGGAAGAAACTAAATGTGCAGGAAGGAGAAAAGAGGCAATAATATCAAGACTTAGATTTTGGACACACTGGTTAAAGAGCACACTGTTTAAAGGTAAGCATGACAGCAAGATGTGACCACTGTGGCCAAGAAGAAACTATAGAGTGTGTTATACTCTATATGTATGTATATATATATATATATATATATATATATATATATAGTGTGTGTGTGTTTGTGTCAGTGAATGCATGGTGTGTGTGTATATGTGTGTGTGTGTTAGCAGCTAATCACCAGTTTGTGCTAGCTTGTTTAAAGCTACATACACATTTGATTAGCATGAAAACATATCCCAGAATTGCGCCGGAATTTTGACTTTGTTTTTAGGAAGCAAAAATTAATAAAAAGTCTTCCTTACCTCCTAACTTTTTTCTCTTCATGCCTGTCCCTAATACTCTATCGTATGTAATAAATCCTCCTTCATGAAGTCATGATGTTCAGTTTGTGTTGATTCACTTGTCAGATCAATAGTTTGTGCTGCTGTAAAACTTGTTAGCATGTTTTAGCATGTTAGAATATGTTAGCATTTGTTAGCATGTCAACATGAGCAGAATATGGGACCTCTAAGTTACTTGATTAGCCGTGATTAGTTTTATCTACTATATCTAATATTAATCAGTATAATTGACTTGCAATATATTGTTCATTTCTCTCTGCAACAGGTTTTTGGTGATTAAAAATGTTCCAAAGGATCATCGGTCTGCTGCTGCTTCTCATGGCTGCTTGTTCAGCTCAGAGCACAGGTGAGTTTACAAGGGAGTCCACAGGTGAGGCGGTGTAAAGCCTGCCGCAACGGTTGTGATTGGTGTAGAGCCCACCTCAACGGTTGTGATTGGTGTAAAGCCTGCCGCAACGGTTGTGATTGGTGTAGAGCCCACCTCAACGGTTGTGATTGGTGTAGAGCCCGCCTCAACGGTTGTGATTGGTGTAAAGCCCGCCTCAACGGTTGTGATTGGTGTAAAGCCCTCCTCAATGGTTGTTATTGGTGTAAAGCCCGCCTCAATGGTTGTTATTGGTGTAAAGCCCGCCTCAATGGTTGTGATTGGTGTAAAGACCGCTTCAACGGTTGTGATTGGTGCCTCGATTTGGAAAAATTGGAAATTGGCTGGATGGGCTCTTGTCCAGACGGACTTGCAGAGCAAATCTCAAATTTGCTGCAAGTTCGTCAGGGTTTTCCCAGGCTAGGTCCTTCAGGGCATTACATAAGTCACTAAAGAAATTCTAGGGGTCCTTCAGAGTGATAGGTTGTAGTATATCCTAAGGGGAGTACCAACGGTTCCAGAGGTTTCCACAAATCCCTTGAGATTCTTTCAAGAGCTCCTTCAAGGGGGATCCATGGGTCCCTTAAGATAAGATACGCCTTTATTGTCTTCTATAGGAGAAATTTGTCTTGGGCAGTCGATAGAACAAAAAAATGGTGACACATTGCACATAAACACACAACAAACTCATTAATTTGTCTCATACAAATGCAATCAACTACAGTTAACATTCAATTACCCATACACATACCCCCCTATCTCCCCCTGCACGCACAGAAGAACGAGAACCTACTGCACATCCTCCCCATCATATTGCACATATATACTTCCAAGATTGCACATTTCCCATCAAATCATGCTGTGATCAATAACTTACAGTATGTTTTAAATAATGTCATATGGGCGTCAATGCCCTACCAGATATTACACATCCTTCACTAACCATAATGGTGGGCACTACAAATATGACGCTCCTACGGCATCCTGACCCTTTCGGAGTTCTGTGTCGTGGTTGCTTTGCATCGCGGTGCATTTCCCTGCCATAATGCTAGGGGGGCGATAAGTCTGAGGTTTCTGCGAGGTGTCTGCCAGCCAGTTTATGTTATGTTAGCAAACTAACTTCATCACAACTGCCCACAAAGTACTGCTTGCTGGAGAAGTTCTAATTTCAAAACATTACTGACATATAGACCCTTTACAAATGGATAACCCCGTCATTGTAACCCAAATATGTCTGAATTTATTTACAAAGCTGATGTCAGTGAACTAGCATGTTGCTATCCCCACAGTAGGTTTTTAGATGTTATTGTTGACATTTCATGAGCCCTTAAGGAAGTATCAGGAAGTTTTCTATGATTTTTGCCTTGCCTTGCCTATAGCAACATGACATAATGACTTTGTGTAAACATACACGTTTTCCACGTTTCTTAAAGCCAGTTCCCAATTTTGAGCGTATCTGCTGTATCTCTATGCTGTAAACAATCACCAATCTTAACGGTGTTGTCGTTTTATGCGGGAGAAGAAAGGTTTGAGTTTAGGAAAGGAACGTGGAGATATCTGTATCACAGATTGATTATACAATTCAAAATAACTTCTGATGATTTCACAGATTGTTTAAAATAACATAAACAATGTATGAAATTTTGTTTCCTGTCTTGTTAAAGGGGCGCTATGCAGTTTTGGCCATTTCTTCACTGTTTTCTGGCTTTTTGCTGGCAGGTTTCTCTCTAGAGCCCCCCCTACAGGTTTCTCCATAGAGCCCCCCTACAGATATGTCTATAGAGCCAACCCTACAGGTTTCTCTGTAGAGCTCCCCCTACAGGTTTCTCTGTAGAGCTCCCCCTACAGGTTTCTCTGTAGAGCCCCCCTACAGGTTTCTCTATAGAGCTCCCCCTACAGGTTTCTTTATAGAGTGCCCCCTACAGGTTTGTCTATTGAGCCCCCCCTACAGGTTTGTCTATAGAGCTCCCCTACAGGTTTGTCTATTGAGCCCCCCCTACAAGTTTCTCTATAGAGCTCCCCTACAGGTTTGTCTATTGAGCCCCCCCTACAAGTTTCTCTATAGAGCTCCCCCTACAAGTTTCTCTATAGAGCCACCCCTACAGGTTTCTCTATAGAGCCCCCCCACCCAGCTCCTATGTTTACTTGTGTCTGACTCCTCTCTCGGTCAGTCTGCCGTTTCCTCTTCCTCTGTTCCTCTGACAATGCTTTCCTAGCTTTCTGCTTCTTTTTTGCCGGCTTGCCATGACGATAGTGTGCAAAACTCCATCGCTACCTTGTTCTTATAACTAGCCGGTTCCTGAATGGGTGTATGTGTGCAGTGCCGTGAAGCAATGCGTTACATTGCGAGACCTGATATCGCTATACGTCCTGATGCTTTCAAGGGTGTTTTTTCCGCTCACAGGCGCTAGGGGGGAGTGAGACGACCACCATTCAACTCAAAAAAAGTCCTATAAACATTCCAATGACTCCGAAGCTGTTCAGTTAAGGTAAATTAAACAAAAAAACTGCATAGTTCCCCTTTAACTGTATCCGTGGGGACAATCTGTTCACTGTTGCTCTGTTTTTAACTGTTTTAATGTGTAGCTCCTCGGCTGAGGTTGGTAAATGGTAACACATCATGCAACGGTAGATTGGAGATCCTCCATAACAACCAGTGGGGAACAGTGTGTGATGATTTCTGGGATATAAACGACGCCAAGGTGGTCTGCCGACAGCTGAGATGTGGCCCCGTCCATTCTGCAACTAGTTCTGCCTCCTTTGGACAAGGCACCGGACCGATCTGGATGGATGATGTTGCCTGTACAGGCAGCGAGTCTTTGTTATCAGAATGTCGACATCGAGGGTTTGGCACTAATAACTGTGGCCATGGTGAAGATGCTGGAGTCATCTGTTCTGGTTAGTGACATTTAGTTGTGTCCAGTGGTGTAGTCTAGGTTTTTGTAGTGAGTATACTGTCATGTTTTCTCTCCCAGCATTAGATTGCCCATCTATACTTAAATATATATAATATATAATTTCAAATGTGTGCAGTGTTGTTGTTCCTCTGCGACTCGCAACACAGACGGTGAATTTATGAACGTAAGAGAGAAAGCTTCGCTTCAGAGCTCGAACCTCCTATGGCGCCATTTTGATGCTACCAAACGATCACCCGACGTTAGCATCCCATTGACTGCCATTCATTTTGACATCACTTTGACAGTGAATAACTTTACCTCTGAAGTGTTTAAATTTATTCATGTGATAAAATGTGATTAATCGTGATTAACTATTTTAATTAAAAATATTAATCGTTTGACAGCCCTAATACACACATATATATATTTCTTGAAGCTGCACTTTCATATGGCTCTTTGTAGTTTTACTTATTTAAAGCTAATGTACTTGCACTTACTACTTGTTGTCTGAAGTTTGCACCTTCAGGGTTGAAAGAACTTACAGTGGGTACGGAAAGTATTCAGACCCTTTTACATTTTTCACTCTTTGTTTCATTGCAGCCATTTGCTAAAATCAAAAAAGTTAATTTTATTTCTCATTAATGTACACTCAGCAACCCATCTTGACAGAAAAAAACAGAAATGTAGACATTTTTGCAAAATTATTAAAAAAGAAAAACTGAAATATCACATGGTCATAAGTATTCAGCCCCTTGCTGTGACACTCATATTTAACTCACATGCTGTCCATTTCTTCTGATCCTCCTTGAGATGGTTCTACTCCTTCATTGGAGTCCTGCTGTGTTTAATTAAACTGATTGGACTTGATTAGGAAAGGCACACACCTGTCTATATAAGACCTTACAGCTCACAGTGCATGTCAGAGCAAATGAGAATCAAGAGGTCGAAGGAACTGCCCAAGGAGCTCAGAGACAGAATTGTGGCAAGGCACAGATCTGGCCAAGGTTACAAAAGAATTTCTGCAGCACTCAAGGTTCCTAAGAGCACAGTGGCCTCCATAATCCTTAAATGGAAGAAGTTTGGGACGACCAGAACTCTTCCTAGACCTGGCCGTCCAGCCAAACTGAGCAATCGTGGGAGAAGATCCTTGGTGAGAGAGGTAAAGAAGAACCCAAAAGATCACTGTGGCTGAGCTCCAGAGATGCAGTAGGGAGATGGGAGAAAGTTCCACAAAGTCAACTATCACTGCAGCCCTCCACCAGTCGGGGCTTTATGGCAGAGTGGCCCGACGGAAGCCTCTCCTCAGTGCAAGACATATGAAAGCCTGCATAGAGTTTGCCAAAAAACACATGAAGGACTCCCAGACTATGAGAAATAAGATTCTCTGGTCTGATGAGACCAAGATTGAACTTTTTGGCGTTCATTCTAAGCGGTATGTGTGGAGAAAACCAGGCACTGCTAATAGTTAAACATGGTGGTGGCAGCATCATGCTATGGGGGTGTTTTTCAGCTGCAGGGACAGGACGACTGGTTGCAATTGAAGGAAAGATGAATGCGGCCAAGTACAGAGATATCCTGGAAGAAAACCTCATCCTGCTCAGGACCTCAGACCGGGCCGAAGGTTCACCTTCCAACAACACAAGGACCCTAAGCACACACCTAATATAACAAAGGAGTGGCTTCGGAACAACTCTGTGACCATTCTTGACTGTCCCAGCCAGAGCCCTGACCTAAACCCAATTGAGCATCTCTGGAGAGACCTGAAAATGGCTGTCCACGAATGTTCACCATCCAACCTGACGGAACTGGAGAGGATCTGCAAGGAAGAACGGCAGAGGATCCCCAAATCCAGGTGTGAAAAACTTGTTGCATCATTCCCAAGAAGACTCATGGCTGTACTAGCTCAAAAGGGTGCTTCTACTCAATACTGAGCAAAGGGTCTGAATACTTATGACCGTGTGATATTTCAGTTTTTCTTTTTTAATAAATTTGCAAAAAATTCTACATTTCTGTTTTTTTCTGTCAAGATGGGGTGCTGAGTGTACATTAATGAGAAATAAAATGACCTTTTTTGATTTTGTCAAATGAATGCAATGAAACAAAGAGTGAAAAATTTAAAGGGATCTGAATACTTTCCGTACCCACTGTAATTGGAAGTCACTTTGGAAAAAGCATCAGTTAAATGACATGTAATGTAATGGAGTGAGACTGTGTTGGTTTTCACGTTATCTGTGGGGACAATCCGTTCACTGTCGCTCTGTTTTTAACTGTTTTAATGTGTAGCTCCGAAATCTCAACTGAGGTTGGTAAATGGTAACACACCATGCTCTGGTAGAGTGGAGATCCTCCATTACAACCAGTGGGGAACAGTGTGTGATGATGGTTGGGATGTAAACGACGCCAAGGTGGTCTGCCAACAGCTGAGATGTGGCCCCGTCCAGTCTGCAACTAGGTCTGCCTCCTTTGGACAAGGCACCGGACAGATCTGGATGGATAATGTTGCCTGTACAGGCAACGAGTCTTTTTTATCAGAATGTCGACATCCAGGGTTTGGCACTCATAACTGCAACCATGGTGAAGATGCTGGAGTCATCTGTTCTGGTTAGTGACATTTAGTTGTGTCCATTGGTGTAGTCTAAGTTTTTGTAGTGAGTATACTGTCATGTTTTCCCAGAGCGACAACCCCATGGGTTTTTGTACGTAAAGCACATGTCAAACTCGAGGCCCGAGGGCCAAATCCGGCCACTCAGGGTTTGATCTAGCCTGCATTTCAATTTAGGTTCACAATAAATTTAGGCCCACCTAGTTTTTGTCGCTTTTTCAGACAACTTTGACGCTTTTTTTCAACCATTTTTCCAACTTTTTGGGGGCTTTATGAGGCCCAAAATGTAAGTGAGAAGACTACAGTATATGAAACATGCAATAATACAGTCAACATATTTGACTTTTTCTCTTAAATAAAAGCATGTCAATAATCTCTACATGTCTGGCCCTTGATGTGATTCTCATTTTCCAGTGTGGCCCTCTGGGAAATTGAGTAAGACACCCCTGGCATAAAGCGTCAGCCTCATCTGGCTCATTTCCTGTAGTTCTGTAACATTAACATCTGCTGCAGAGTCATCTGAAGCAGCAGTACAGCTTCAGGGGCAGTCTTAGCAAAACACTGAGGGCTAGATTTATCAAGCCGTTTGCGCCTGTTTCCAGGCGCTAATTGGTCGCAAAGACGGACGTAACCGATGCGGGCTGTTTACAAACAGGGCGCACTTGGGTAAAATCGCAGATTGTCTGCAACATGAGCGAGAAGAGACAAGTTGCGCTTTCAATATGCGTTCGTGGGAGGGTCGTGGGGAAAGTGGGAGTTCCACCCAAAAGGGTGGGAGTATAAGCGCAAAGTGCACCTAATTATATATTCCGTGGTATTTACAAAGACTGTCAGTAAGAGCGCACCTCTATTCTGCGGGGGAAACTCTCCGCCTCTTTAAACCAGCCGCAATCGAGTTTCCTCGTAGACCTTTATGCCGCTGGTGAAATGGCAACAGTAATTTGAGCAAGACGAAGACATAGGCGAGGCTGAAAATATTTTTAACACAAGAATCACACTTTGTCAGTGAACACACCATCATTTAGCATTACAGATCAAGCAGCCATGCAATATTAGAGTTACTGGAAGAAATCAAAGATGAAATTGAATCTCCCACTCAGCGTTCACATCCCATTCCAGCAGTTGTTAAACTCCTCGCTACATTAAAAATATTGGCATCAGGATCATTTCAAACAGTCCTAGCATCAGCAGTGGGAATATCGCAGTCTGCACTCAGCCGTATCATAGCAACAGTACCGCTTTGCTACAGCGCAATCTACGGTCTAGTGGGCGGAGAAAGACGCTGATTGGCTGATGGGTGTCAGGGTTGATAAATACTACGCAAAATGTGGAAGCATAGCGTGCGCTATTACCGAACTCGCATAAACGGACACAGCGCAAACTGCGCTAGTGTTAGTAAATCAGGCCCTGAGAGAGTGTAGTGTAAATTAGCTTTGTTTCATATATCTAGCTACTTAAGTGATTCACATTTGTCAATTTCAAATGTGTGCAGTGTTGTTGTTCCTACGCGACTCACAACACAGACGGTGAATTTATGAACGTAAGAGAGAAAGTTCCAAGGGGGTTAGCTTCGCTTCAGAGCTCAAACCTCCTATTGCGCCATTTTGATGCTGCCAAACGATCACCTGACGTTAGCATCCCATTGACTGCCATTCATTTTGACATCACTTTTACAGCGAATAACTTTACATCTGAAGCGTTTAAAGAAAAATAATAGAATTTATTCATGTGATAAAACGTGATTAATCGCGATTAACAATAGAAATTAAAAATATTAATTGTCTGACAGCCCTAATACATACACACACACACACACACACACACACACACACACACACACACACACACACACATATATATATATATATATATATATATATATATATATTTCATGAAGCTGCACTTTCATATGGCTCTTTGTAGTTTTGATTATTTAAAGCTAATGTACTTGCACTTACTACTTGTTGTCTGGAGTTTGCACCTTCAGGGTTGAAAGAACTTAATTGGAAGTTGCTTTGGATAAAAGCATCAGTTAAATGACATGTAATGTAATGGAGTGAGACTGTGTTGGTTTTCACGTTATCTGTGGGGACAATCTGTTCACTGTCACTCTGTTTTTAACTGTTTTAATTTGTAGTTCCAAAATCTCAGCTGAGGTTGGTAGATGGTAACACACCATGCTCTGGTAGAGTGGAGATCCTCCATTACAACCAGTGGGGAACAGTGTGTGATGATGGTTGGGATGTAAACAACGCCGAGGTGGTCTGCCGACAGATGAGATGTGGCCCCGTTCAGTCTGCAACTAGGTCTGCCTCCTTTGGACAAGGCACCGGACAGATCTGGATGGATAATGTTGCCTGTAAAGGCAACGAGTCTTTTTTGTCAGAATGTCGACATCCAGGGTTTGGCACTCATAACTGCAACCATGGTGAAGATGCTGGAGTCATCTGTTCTGGTTAGTGACATTTAATTGTGTCCAGTGGTGTAGTCTAAGTTTTTGTAGTGAGTATACTGTCATTTTTTCCCTCCCAGCATTAGACTCACCCTTCCCAGAGCGACGTGTCCCAGAGCAACGCGTCCCAGAGCGACAACCCCATGGGTTTTTGTAACATTACCACGTAAAATGCGTGTCAAAGTCGAGGCCCGAGGGCCAAATCCTGCCACTCAGGTTTTGATCCAGCCCGCATTTCAATTTAGGTTCACAATAAATGTAGGCCCACCTAGTTTTTGTCGCTTTTTCAGACAACTTTGACGTTTTTTCTGCCTTTGTCTGCCTTTTTCCAACTTTTTCCAACTTTTTGGGGGCTTTATGAGGCCCAAAATGTAAGTGAGAAGACTACAGTATATGAGACATGCAATAATACAGTCAACAAATTTGACTTTTTCTCTTAAATAAAAGCATGTCAATAATCTCTCAATGTCTGGCCCTTGATTTGATTCTCATTTTTCAGTGTGGCCCTCTCGGAAACTGAGTTAGACACCCCTGGCATAAAGCATCCGCCTCATCTGGCTCATTTCCTGTAGTTTCTGTAAAATTAATAACTGCTGCAGTGTCATCCGAAGCAGCAGTACAGCTTCAGGGACAGTCTTAGCAAAACACTGAGAGAGTGGAGTTTAAATTAGCTTTCGTTTCATATATCTAGCTACTTTAGTGATTCACATTTGTTAATTTCAAATTTGTTGTTGTTCCGTTGCGACTCCCTACACAGACGGGGAATTTATGAACGTAAGTGTGAAAGTTCTCTCATCATCATTACGTAATGGTACCCATCCCTTTTTGTAAGTGGGTATACTGAAATTCTTGACCTTTCCCAGTGGGTATACTCCGTACACCTGCGTATCACGTAGACTACACCACTGGTTGTGTCAAATGTTTTCATTGAAGCGAAGTTAAGTAGAAAACAGTCCAGTTACACTAGCTTCATTTTACTCTAGACATTTTTTTGAGTGAAAGAGACGTTGAATTTAGCATATATCATCACAGGTAACAAGCTAACCATCACAAAGTGTTGTGCTAATGCTGGGAACAGGCACATTGTATCTTTATAGTTGTATCCATATGATGTGACAGACTTAGGTTAATATTTCAGCAGGTCCGAGGGCTAGAGGGATGTGTTAAGTAGACCCCATAAAGTTATCCTTCAACTGATTCTGATACTGTACTGTATGGATGGTGGCTACAGGACATGCTTTGAATTCAAAAGATTTAACAATACAGTGTTAGGGACAGATCAGATGGCCAGAGACTTGAGACTTGACTTGGAGTTGTGGCAAAAGACTTGAGACTTGACTTAGACTCGAGCTCAAAGACTTGAGACTTGACTTGGACTTGCAAAAAATGACTTGTGAACATCTCTGCCTCATACTCTGCTTCTGACTGGCTAGTAGTCCTTACTTAGGTACTGTCAGGGCTCACCCTCATACTCTGCTTCTGACTGGCTAGTAGTCCTTACTTAGGTACTGTCAGGGCTCACCCTCATACTCTGCTTCTGACTGGCTAGTAGTCCTTACCTAGGTACTGTCAGGGCACGCCCTCATACTCTGCTTCTGACTGGCTAGTAGTCCTTACTTAGGTACTGTCAGGGCTCACCCTCATACTCTGCTTCTGACTGGCTAGTAGTCCTTACTTAGGTACTGTCAGGGCTCACCCTCATACTCTGCTTCTGACTGGCTAGTAGTCCTTACCTAGGTACTGTCAGGGCACGCCCTCATACTCTGCTTCTGACTGGCTAGTAGTCCTTACTTAGGTACTGTCAGGGCTCACCCTCATACTCTGCTTCTGACTGGCTAGTAGTCCTTACCTAGGTACTGTCAGGGCACACCCTCATACTCTGCTTCTGACAGGCTAGTAGTCCTGACCTAGGTACTGTCAGGGCACGCCCTCATACTCTGCTTCTGACTGGCTAGTAGTCCTTACCTAGGTACTGTCAGGGCTCACCTGCATACTCTGCTTCTGACTGGCTAGTAGTCCTTACCTAGCTACTGAGCACGTGCGACTCCCAACAAAGATTGAACAGAAGTGCAATGCCTCTCTCTGTAGCTAAAACAGAGAGCTCACATGGTGAATAGAGGAGCTGCAGCAATGTGCAGTACAACAAATATATGGTGCTTTCTGAAAATTAAACCACATAATCCTATTCTGGTACAACCTCTAAATACAATTATGAACCTGAAAATGAGCATAATATGAGCACCTTAAACTGACAAACATCATCCGTGTAATTCATGACTCAATTTAAATGGGATCAAGATATTATTTATCTCTCCCCGTTCATTACCAGATGTATTATTACTGAAATAAAGTCCCATGGTGATCCACTGGAAGGGGAGGGACTTTGCCTCTTTAAACTATCAAATACCCAAAATTCATTGTTCCTGCTGTATTGTGCCTAATGTGTTTCATCTTGTGTTACAGATGAACTTAGACGGTTTCCCGAGCCGGAGTTGGCGTGTGGCCAGGATCACCTGCGTCTGACAGTCCAGAAGAGGCTGTTGGAGGAAAGAGGGCTGAACGCCTCCTCCGCTCACATGATCGACCCGCGCTGCCACCAGCAGGTTGACCAGCAGGAGGAGATGTGGTACCTGGTGCAGCGAAGGCAGGGTATCTGTGGAAACGTGGTAGAGGTGAGTTTGGTTAGATGTCTCAGAATGTCCCCCAGAGTTCATATCTGAATATTTCAGCCTGGTCTCACAAAAATCCCTGAAATTATCACAAACTGTTAACAGCGCATTACTTGGTGGTGGCACAGAATGTGTAAAAAATTCCGTGTGGACACCACTGAAAACAATGCCAATGTAAAGTCAATGAGAAGTTGACATAGCATTATGAGTGACTACGGTATCGAGTAGTATGGAAGCCCAAAAATCAGCGTAAGGAGGTTGGTTGGGAGTGGAAAGGTCAAACAATACAGGACTTTCAGCAAGGAGACCGCCCCCAACCGTCCCGTTCTTCTTTTCCTAAACCTATACTGTTGTTGTACCGCAGCGCAAAGCCCGACACAAGTGTCTTTGCTAGTTTTAGACCAACGCAGTTGTCAATTTCCCGTCCAGCGCCCACATTGTTTAAATATCAAATGCACCTGCACCTTACAGGGGGGTGTGTTCAGGTGCATTCTGGGCATGCTGGTCTTACAGGGAGGTGTGTTCAGGTGCATTCTGGGCGTACTGGTCTTACAGGGAGGTGTGTTCAGGTTCATTCTGGGCGTGCTGGTCTTACAGGGAGGTGTGTTCAGGTGCATTCTGGGCGTGCTGGTCTTACAGGGAGGTGTGTTCAGGTGCATTCTGGGCATGCTGGTCTTACAGAGAGGTGTGTTCAGGTGCATTCTGGGCATATTGCTATCTTGAGGCAGCGGAAAGTGATCGCACCACTGACCAACATAAACCTGATCTAAAGTCAATAACGCAGCATTTCATTGTTATTTTAACAGAGCATTAGTAAAATGCTCCTAGGCTCGTGCACAGCGCGCACACACTATGCTTGTTACACACACAGGGATGCACAGCAGCACACACACATGCTGAAGATTAGAAATAAATATATTACAGTGCAATTCCTCCATCATAACAGCAATGCTCCAAGGTCCAAACGCGCCTGACTTTTAAAGGGAATCGGAGATGATCTCTGATTGGTTGATTGCATGTTACGCCCAAAACACACCTCTGATTAATGAAGACACTAAGTCCAACCCTTTTGAACCATGCGCCCGGCGCACGGACCCTTTTTTCCACCGTCAAACTAGCAAAAGTGGATTCGTACACGCCCTAAACACAACAGCGCCAGGCGCTTCACGCGTGCATCGTTTTAATAGGGCCCTTTATCTTGTTGTCAGAACAAATCAGATTAAGTAGTTTTTCACTGATTTCATCATGTTGACTTTAATCTGTTTTTATTTGTTGCAGACAAATGGCTCCCACATTACGTACTCCAACATTTTGTTTGTGTACCTGTCTGATTGGTCCAACGATTCGCTCTCCATCCCGATGAGCTTCCCGTTCTCCTGCGTCTTCCCGCTCGATGATGTCACCAGCCTCGGCGCCGCCATTCGATACCAGCTGCCGTGAGTCATATGGTCAATTAGAACTTTTGTTTTTCTCCTTAAAAAGCTTTGAAACTGCAGATAATCCTTTAAAATGTCTTCATATACCGTAATCCATTAAATCGTAACTCTCGCCAAAATGCAACCTAGGGTGTTTTTGTGAATGTACCCGAGTCAAACTTTTGTTTAAAAGCATAATTAGGATGGAAGCGCCACTTTTAAGATAGACCCTATTAGTGTTTTGGGTCATATTGCCTTTTGAATGGGAGTGCTAGGGGCACTACTATGATAGCATCACAATCACTATTTTTAAAACACTGAGAAGCTTCAACACAACATGAGACTTTGGTCCAAGTATCACCAGGAGCTCTACACATGAACTCAGCATTGAGAACATTGTTTGTGTTCACAGAGTTTACTAAAAATAAATGTTTTAACAACTCACTGTAGCAGTTGTTTTTTACGCTCGCCCCATTTTGTCAGTCAAAAAGAGTTGATCTCTGAATGCGAATGAACGGACTCCATAGGAGGAAATGTCATTCTTACATGAGGCTCCTTTTTCAACTAAAAGGTCAATATTGTTCCATCTTAACTCTCTTCTCTGTTACGGTCCATCTTAACTCTCTTCTCTGTTACGGTTCCCCCCCCCCCCCCCCCCCCCCCCCCCCCCCCCCCCCCCCCTCCCCTCTCCCCCCCCCCCCTTTTCCCCACCCCCTTTTATCATCTTAACTCTCCTCTCTGTTACGGTCCATCTTAAGTCTCCTCTCTGTTACGTTGCATCTTAACTCTCCTCTCTGTTATGTTCCATCTTAACTCTCTACTGTTATTACGTTGCATTTAATCTTTTTATTTTTTTTTTTTTTTTTTTTTTTTTTTTTTTTTTTTTTTTGGTGTTTTTTTTTGTGTGTTTTTTGTGGGGAGTTTTTTGCGCAAGATGGACCACAAGCCTAAACAACAACTGCTACAGTGAGTTGTTAAAACCTTTCTTTTTAGTAAACCATGAACACAAACAATGTTGTCAATGCTGATTTCATGTGTAGAGCCCCTGGCGATACTTGGAGTAAAGTCTTGTGTTGTGTTGAGCCTTCTTAGTGTTAAAAATAGTGATTTCTGATGCTATCATAGTAGTTCCCCTAGCACTCCCATTCAAAAGGCCATTTGACCCAAAAACAACCATACGGTCAATCTTAAAAGCAGGGTTGGGTATCGTTTGGGTTTCTTCCGATACCGGTGCTAAAACGATACTTTTAAAATGGTGCTGGTACATGAACCGATACTTTTTAAGAAAGTTAAAAAAAGAAGGGTACTAAACAACAGTCGGCAACATTAAAGAATGGCTTGTTTATTGCTAAGGCCATATGGTCAAAACATTTAATGATTTAATAATAATGTAATAACTACAACTTATAACACTAACTTTTTTCATCAGTGAATTGCTGTTAAACCACAAAAACAAGCACCAGATGCACCACAAGTCTACTTGTTTCAAGTGAACGCACCGTCTGTGTTGTTGTTCACACAATGGCAGCTACAGACTGTTAGGTCCCGGTGTTGGAATCCTCTACAGTGAAATACAGTCACACTTTACACTGTTTAACTGTCAGCATTTTAACCGTGTTTAATCCAGCTGCTAGCTAATGGTAAGCTAACCTTCCCTCCTTTGAGTGTAGTGTAAAGTCAGACACAAAAATATTCGTTGTTATTCGGTCTCGTTACTATCGTTTACGTCGGCACCGGTGCCCTATTGGCGCCGAGTTTTGGTACCCAACCCTACTTAAAAGTGGTGTTTCCGTCCTAAATATGCTTTTAAACGAAAGTTTTGACTCAGGTATATTCACCATATTCAGGTTGCATTTTGACGAGAGTTACGCTTTATGGAAACCCTTAAAATCCAATTAGAATACCTTAATTTTGTCATTATCAATGGGTAAAGTATTGGTAATTTAAGATGATATGAAGGGATTCAGTTTCATAGTCTATGTTGTGAGAGTCGAGTGTTGTTACTTCAGTTCACCTGTGTGTCTTCTCTTAACGTGTCTCGTCTCTCTGCCATCGTAGAGTCGGCTTGGTGCGTTCAGGTGACCCCACCAGGGCGCGGATGACTCTGTACGAGATGCCGGACTACAGCGAGCCGTTCCCCGCTGGCCCGGTCAGCCTGCCGCTGGGCGCCGTCCTGCACGTCGGCGTCTCTGTGGAAAACTACGACAACAACCGCTTCGTGCTCCTTCTGGAGCACTGCTACGTCACAAACTCGTCCAGCGCCGACGATCCTGCCATATACGACCTGATCCAGAACAGGTGACCAGATTCATTACAACTCAGCTCACTCTGACTTTAATGTGTTCTTGGTTTTTTATCTGATTTATTTCCTTCTTTGACTGAAAGTTTATTTAAGTCATTGAATCACTGAAAATCCTTGTCTCCTCTTTGCGTTTGGGTCCTAACCTGCAGCTCTAAACAAGAGAAGGTAACAGTGGCAGTTTTAAACACGTGGTTAATTTTGTGAAACGGTCCCGGTTTGGTTAGGTTTAGACACCAAAACTAGAGTTAAGTTGATAAAATTATGGAGTTTTGGGTTCAAATCAGATGTGACTTCACTTCCTGAAGGTGACCACGTGACACAGAACGTGACGTAGCTCCGTTTGCTCCCTAAAGTAAAAAAAACTCTGTTTCCTTTCCTTTTCAAACAGGACATGAGCCCCGGTATCCTGGGTCAAAGTTCGTTGTTTGTTTGACAACCCCCAACCTGCCTCTTTACCAGGACATTTGGCGCTCTTCTACTTCCTCACCTTACTTCCAGTGTTGGGAGTAACAGCGTTTAAGTATAACGGCGTTACTAACAGCGTTATTTTTTCAGTAACGGAGTAATCTAATTAATAACTTTTCCCATCGTTGCAATGCCGTTATCGTTACTGAGAATGTAAAATGGCGCGTTACTACAATTTGGTTGAATGAAGCGCGAGGTGTCAGGCTTTGGCTGCACACCAGCTGCCTGGAGAGAGCAGGGGGGGGATGATGACACCGTTGCAAATGCGATGCTGATTGGCTGGGTGGGCGGATGCCATGCTCACTGGTCTCACTGCATGCTCTGACTACCACTAAACACAAGACAGCGACAATGGGAACAAGCAGGGAAATTCAAAGGTAGCGTTCTTGAACTGGAAGTACCGGCACTACTTCTCGCTCAATGAAATTAAAGGCTAGAATGTTTATGTAACATGCACGCTATGCCCAGGAAAAAAGACTTTATCCACGTCTGCTTCAAGCAACTCCAATCTTATGAAGCCCCTCACATCAACACATGCTAACACGACACTTGTTGCTGCTGCTAACCCCAAGCCCAAGCCCAAATGCAGCTCCAGCTAAGGAGACGGAGCCACTTTGTTAAAAGAGTTGGATAGTGTTCCTTTTATTGTACATTAGGCCTAATATACGATTTCAGAGATTTGCACTACTTAATAGCCAGATTTTCCTTTGTTTCTTTTTACCCAAGTTTGCATTTGTTTGTCTTAATTGTGCACTTGAATTTTATTTCCAATATTTATTTTTTATGTTTTTATTTCTATGCATATCAAATGGCAGGCTGCAATCTATTGACTTCAAATAAATACCAAAGTGTTCTAAAATACTGTATATAGTGTTTTTAATCTTCAATCAGTTAATATAAACATCTTTGATGTTAGGGTTAGGGTTAGATTGCACACGTGTGAACAGAACATGAGCTGCTTTGTGATTGGCTCTCCCCACCAGGTGTCCAGTTGACCCTCGCCATGTGAAGGTGGCGGAAAGCGGTGTGTCGCAGCGAGCTCGCTTCTCGGCGCTGCTCTTCCTCTACCACGAGACGTTTGAGGACGTTTATCTGCACTGCCGGATCAGCCTGTGTGACCGGGACAGCGCCCTGCAGCCCTGTGAGTGCTCAACACACCTGGCCTGAAGAAGGCCTACACACACACACAGAGACACACACACACACACACACACACACACACACACACACACACACAGACACACACAGACACACACATATACACACACACACACACACACAGAAACACAAACACACACGCACACACACAGACACACACACACACAGACACAAACACACGCACACACACACACACAGACACACACACACACACACACACACACACAAACACACACACACGCACACACACACACACACACACACACACAAACACACACAAACACATACACACGCACACACACACACACACACACACACAGACACACACATACATGCACACAGTTCTTTTATCAATATTTTTTCTTAAAATGCTATAAAATTAACTAAAACAAAAATTCAATGAACGTAGTAAACTGATTATGTATTTAACTTATTTAACTTGTATTTGTCGCTTTTTGTGGTGTTTAAGTCATCTTGTGTCTCTATTTCTTGTGTTTCTGTGTACCTTTGTGTATCAATAAAGTTTTGATTTATTCCCTTTAGAACTGTTCCAGGCGACGCGCTCGGTCCACCACCGCAGCCAATCAGCTTCCAGTCACTGTTGGACCAATCAGCTGTGAGTATTTCCTTTAATCTCAGTTTAGTGTTCCAGTCACACTTCACCCATCATGTTCTGATCCGAGTTTCCTGTTCAGGGTCATAACAAGAGTGCTGAGGCTGCAGAGGAATCAACTTCCTGTTGCTGAGAACAGTTTGGGTATTTTCTAAAACAGCTTTCTTGATCGTCACACTGTCAGAATGATTGTTTTCCTTAAATAAAAAAAGCAGATTAAACTGAACATCTGACTTTGTTTTGTGATGAAATAAAAAATAAAAATGAAAGATGATGAACCTTTGATGAGTTTATACGATTTTTTATTAAACTTTGAAGTTACCATCGAGGGCATTAGTAGGTTAAATTGTCACTGGGATGCAGAGCAAGAGTTCAGTAGGGTGACAGCCGCAAGAAAGACGCTTCCTCTGAACCTGCTGGTACGGGTGTGGAGAGACCTGAGACGCCTCCCGGACGAGAGTGGGACGAACAGGCTGTGGTTGGGTGAGAACAGGCTGTGGTTGGGGTGAACAGGCTGTGTTTGGGTTGAGAACAGGCTGTGTTTGGGTTGAGAACAGGCTGTGGTTGGGTGAGAACAGGCTGTGGTTGGGTGAGAACAGGCTGTGGTTGGGTGAGAACAGGCTGTGGTTGGGTGAGAACAGGCTGTGGTTGGGTGAGAACAGGCTGTGGTTGGGGTGAACAGGCTGTGTTTGGGTTGAGAACAGGCTGTGTTTGGGTTGAGAACAGGCTGTGGTTGGGTGAGAACAGGCTGTGGTTGGGGTGAACAGGCTGTGTTTGGGTTGAGAACAGGCTGTGTTTGGGTTGAGAACAGGCTGTGGTTGGGTGAGAACAGGCTGTGGTTGGGGTGAGAACAGGCTGTGGTTGGGTGAGAACAGGCTGTGTTTGGGTTGAGAACAGGCTGTGTTTGGGGTGAGAACAGTCTGTGGTTGGGTTGAGAACAGTCTGTGGTTGGGGTGAGAACAGTCTGTGGTTGGGTTGAGAACAGGCTGTGGTTGGGGTGAGAACAGTCTGTGGTTGGTGTGAGAACAGACTCTTTATTGATGTAAATACTCGACCTGTGCAAGTGCGATATGGAATGTATTCAGTGCTAAGTACTGCCTCTGGTGGTCATCCAGGAGTCATAGAACAGTAGATACATCCGTAACTTTCATTCCCTGGGCTTGACTAAGCACAATTCAAGCAGCACAATCAAGTATTTTGGTGTCTGTGAACTCATAAGAAGTTTGAAAATCAAAGATATGAACACATATTCAGCGTAAAAAAATCATATGGAAGACATCGCCTTGGATTAGTTTGACACCAAGATCTGGTTCTTGGGTGCAGCTGTCGCTGTGGACCAGCTACACCCTGCTACGCTCTGCGATTCCCTGCAATGTCCGGCTGCGTCCTGCTGCGTCCTGCCGCGTCCACTGCGTCCACCCATGCTCTGCTGTGCCACGTTACATCCTGTAACGCCCTGCTGTGACCGGCTATGACATGAACTACGACTACCATTGTTGTCACTGTTCCATTATCTTTATTGTGACTATTACGCCACTGTTCATCACACCCCCAACCGGCACCGTCAGACACCGCCTACCAAGAGTCTGGGTCTGCCGAGGTTTCTTCCTAAAAGGGAGTTTTTCCTCGCCACTGTCGCAATAGCCACTGCTAATGCTTGCTCTTGAGGGAATTACTGTAATTGTTGGGGCTTTGTAAATTATAGAGTGTGGTCTAGACCTACTCCATCTGTAAAGTGTCTCGAGATAACAATTGTTATGATTTTATACTATAAATAAAATTTAATTGAAAAATTGAATTGAATTGAATTAACACAATGTTAGCGTTTTTTATATGTTTAGCAATTTAAAAAACAAATCCTGACTTTGACTATTGATAAAATTGTGATTTTTAATATGATCTACACATTTCAAAGTTGTACTTGTACTTCTTCCCCAAAGTAGGGCCGTGCCAGATTTCAAGACTTTAGACCAATCAGAACAAAGGTTATGGCATTTTTCCTTATCAGACTTAACAAAGTCTTTGGGCAAAACCTGTTCAAACCTTTGTTCCCAATAAAACAAGATTCAGATCAAAGATACCAGCAGCCCATTTTGATTTCCTCAATCTTTTGAATTTCAATTTGAGTTAAATTTCAGCTGTTCAGGAAAAAAAACATAATGTAATTTTGTTTGAAAGCTGCAGAACTTTCCCTAAAACTCGCCACGAAAGGACAGAAAAAGTCTCCAACTTTGGAAGTAAAAGCATTTTTAATCCACAGACATGATTGTTTGTGTGATGCAGTGCTCTTAATTTATGGCTTTCCAGCAACAGTCACTAATGATTGACAGAGCTGCAGTTAAGAAGAGCTTTCCCAGAAATATGTTATTATACGGAGGATCTGAGACTGGCTGAAGTCTGTAAACCTGAAGAAGAAAACTCCATGAGAAAGGTAATTTTTAATTGTAACTTTTGACACCTGATTTCAACTAAAAACTAAATGCAGATTATTAGGAATGCCTCTCTAAAATTAAATCAGTTCTGTAATGTCAGAAAAGTATTAGAGCAAGACATAAGGTAACAAAAATGAGAGGAGGAAGATTTTCTGCTTTCCATTTCAAGACTAAATTCGAATATTAAAGCTGGCCCTAATACTCTTCTGTATGTAATAAATCCTCCTTCATAAAGTCATGATGTTCAGTGTGTGTTTATTCACTTGTCAGATCAATAGTTTGTGCTGCTGTTAAACTTATAAGCATGTTTTAGCATGTTAGAATATGTTAGCATTTGTTAACATGTCAACATGAGCAGAATATGAGACCTTTAAGTTACTTGACTATCTGTAATTAATTTCATCAACTACATCTGTAATATTAATCAGTATAATTGACTTGCAATATATTGTACAAAAACTAACATTTCTCTCTCCAACAGTTTTTTGGTGATTAAAAATGTTCCAAAGGATCATCGGTCTGCTGCTGCTTCTCATGGCTGCTTGTTCAGCTCAGAGCACAGGTGAGTTTACAAGGGAGTCCACAGGTGAGTCCACTGGTTCTACCCCCCACCCCCCCCCACCCCCCCCAATCATCTCGGCTGGACTTGTAAGCTGTTATATTGTTGGCTAGTTTCATTTAGAATAAAACATCAGATTTTATAAACCTTATGTGTTTTGTGTGCAGACATCTTAATGTGTAAAGTAACTAGTAACTAAAGCTGTAACAGATGAATGTAGCTGAGTAAAAAGTCCAATATTTCTCTCTGAAATGTAGCGGAGTAGAAGTAGAAAGTGGCATGAAAAGAAAAGACTCAAGTAAAGTACAAGTACCTCAACACTTAGACTGAAGTACAGTACTGGAGTAAATATACTTAGTTACATTACACTACTGGCTAATTGAAATGTATTTCTCTTCTTGCTCGCTGCTGGCTGGCTCGCTATATGTCGCCCTCTGCTGTTTGAAAGTCTAGACTCTGAATATAAGACAACCCCACTTTTTTTATTCCCAGGGAAAAAATCTCGGTCTTATATTTGGGCCAGTATGGTACTGTCCCGTGGTATGGGAGTCAATTTCACTGTTGGTAACGTGATAGGGATGGAATAGAGCAGAAAAATCAACGGCAGCGGGCAGGAGCGGGACGGAGCAGGAGATTAAATAAATAAAATGACGCTGCAATGCGGTGAGTGCACCCAAAGATTGCAAGGCATTCCTAGACTACTTAGTATGCGGAAGGCAGTGATTCTTCTAAGCTACCCTTCTGTGAGAAAATCTCCGTTAGAAATTACGTAATGAAATCGCCTAGGTCTGCAGGTAAGGCATGTTACCTAGGCCTGCAGGTAATGCATGTATGGTGTAGCCTAAATTTCCGAGGCAACCTCAGTGATTTGACCGCGATTAACCAAACATGCTACAGGGGGTTAACAGAGTCTGATAACTTTAGACAACATAGGGAACGAAACGGGAGCGGGACGGGATTTGGGAGTCTTTCTCTTGGGATTTTGCAGGATAGGATTGTTTTGGGGGGTGGGCAGTCACTTGATTGGCATATGACGGGAGTATTTTCGTTGGCTCAGGATGGGATGGGAGCGTCAATTGATTCCCGTGTCACCCTCTAGTGTAGAGTGGAGGGGGAGCCAAATACTAGGATCCTGATCCAGGCCTCAACTACTAAAGTAAAGGGAACACTCCAACATTTAGTGGAATCCTTTTTATTTTACTTAAAGATGATATCAGGTCCAGGACCTGAGTTGGATCTTCAGTGTTTTCCCTAGGATGACTGCTTTAGCCTGGTGCACAACACTTAAGTAAAAAGGAAATACGTCACTTTTAAAGTTGGTTGGCCTGTTACTCCTGTTATTTCCTTACAAGCAATGTTGCATATTAACATAATCTGGTGCAGTGTTAACTCCACTTTAAAAAAACTACATTACATCACTTCCTGCAAACTTGACAGAGAATATTGAGGACAAAACAGCATCACTGATCAGTTTTAAAACAAAAAAAACACAAAAGAGCGTAATGGAGATAGGTCTGACAATGCAAGACTACTGGTAGGCTAGCATTACGACAATTTTATCTTACTGTAACTTCACGTGTTGAACTGACTTTAGTAGTTTAGCAAACACTCTCGACTGTCCTGCTGTTACAATCGTGAACTAACCACAGACAATTGCCTTCTTCATGGACACACGGCAGTGTGCAGCTGTAGAATGAAAATAGAGGAAGCACAATGGATATTTGGCGTTTTTTCTGGCATTAAAAAAAGGGACCTTGGCCTACTAAACCTGTACAATTATAGGGGAAACACTGATATTATATTCCTCATGTGAGCCAAAATTAAGATCATGTCCTACAGGATCCTTTAGACCTTTGGTACCATCAGCATCTCAAGTGGACTTTGTTGTTCTTTGTGTCTAATCAGATGTCAACACCATGGTGTGTAATACCTGCGCTGAAGGTGAGACCTGCGTGAGCGACGACAAGATCAACTGGAGGTGTGGGCAGCCGGGTGAGTGATCATGAAACACACACATTTCATTCATCCACTGTAGGGATCAAGAAACATGATATCCAGGGGTATTTCAGGTCATTAATGTTACATGGTAGCCTAGAAATCCAGACCCACCCTAGCGGTAGCAAATGTAATTGCAGCCTCTGGCTTGTGAGCTGGAAAAACCAAACTCTAGTCAGGCCAATCACATTGTGTATAGAGTCGGTGGGCAGGCATAACATAATGACAGCAGAGTTGCGACGGTTGTGCGAGAATTCCCTGCTACTTGAAAACAAAGAAGATGGCTGCTGCTGCTGGAGAACAGCTGTCTTTGGCGGGTGCATGATTCAAAAGGGTTGTCTTCATTAATCATAAGTGTGTTTTGGGCGTAACATGCAATAAACCAATCAGAGATCATCTCCCATTCCCTTTAAAAGCCAGGCGTGTTCGGAACTTGGAGCATTGCTGTTATGATGGAGGATTTGCACCATAATATTTGTTTTTGTAATCTTCTGCATGTGTGTGTGCTGCTGTGCGTCCCTGTGTGTGTAACAAGCATATTGTGTGCGCGCTGTGCATGAGCCTAGGAGCATTTTACTAATGCTCTGTTAAAAAAACAATGAAATGCTGCGTTATTGACTTTAGACCAGGTTTTTGTTAGTCAATTGCGTGATCACTTTTCGCTGCCTCAAGATAGCAATATGCGTAGTATGCACCTGAACACCTCCCTGTAAGACCAGCATGTCCAGAATGCACCTGAACACACTTCCCTGTAAAACCAGCAAACCCATGTGCCACAGATGGGGGCAGGTGCATTTGCTATTTAAACGACGTGGACACTGGACGGGAAATTGACATCTGCGTCAGTCTTAAACTAGCAAAGACACTTGGGTTGGGCTTTGTGCAGTGCTGCACCGGGTGCAAGATAGGGCCCCATGTCTTACAGGATCCTTTAGACCTTTGGTACCATCAGAATCTCTAGTGAACTTTGTTATTCTTTGTGCCTAATCAGATGTCAACACCATGGTGTGTAATACCTGCGCTGAAGGTGAGACCAGTGTGAGCGACGACAAGATCAACTGGAGGTCTGGCCAGCCAGGTGAGTGATCATGACACACACAAATTTCATTCATCCACTGTAGGGATCAAGAAACATGATAGCCAGGGGTTTCAGGTCATTAATGTTACAAGGGGCTTTTTGGGGAGTTCCACATGTCCTAAAGAGGTTCAAGAACTTCCTTCCTGAATTGTGATGGTAGCCCACCCTTGACCCAGACATTCTTAAAGGGGTTTCACGTTATCTGTTGGGACAATCTGTTCACTGTCGCTCTGTTTTTAACTGTTTTAATGTGTAGCTCTGAAACCTCAGCTGAGGTTGGTAAATGGTAGCACACCATGCTCTGGTAGAGTGGAGATCCTCCATAACAACCAGTGGGGAACAGTGTGTGATGACGCTTGGGATATAAACGATGCCAAGGTGGTCTGCCGACAGATGAGATGTGGCCCCGTCCAGTCAGCAACTATTTCTGCCTCCTTTGGACAAGGCACCGGACCGATCTGGATGGATGATGTTGCCTGTACAGGCAGCGAGTCTTTGCTATCAGAATGTCGACATCCAGGGTTTGGCACTCATAACTGCCACCATGGTGAAGATGCTGGAGTCATCTGTTCTGGTTAGTGACATTTAGTTGTGTGTCAAATGTGAAGTTCAGTAGAAAAACTGTCGTTCACAAAACTGTGAACGACAAGTAGAACTTAGAACACAAATGCACACATAACCAACCAGACTAATATGATTGGACAAACAAGTGCTAGTAAATTATCTTTTAAACCACGTGTCAAACTCAAGGCCCATTGGCCAAATCCGGCCCCTCGCAGATTTTGATCCGGCCCGCATATCAATTTAGGTTCACAATAAATTTCGGCCCACCTAGTTTTTGTTACTGTTGCCGATGCTTTTGGCAATTTATTTCCCCCCATTTTTTAAGTAGTTTTTGCCTTTTATCTATGATGGCTAAGGAACTTTTTTTCTGACTTTTTTACGGCTTTATGTCAACCAAACTGTAAGGGGGGAGACTTTATAAGACATGCAATAATACAGTCAAAGATATTTGACTTTTTCAAAATAAAAGCATGTCAATAAACTCTAAATGTCTGGCCCTTGATGTGACTCTTATTTTCCAATGTGGCCCTCTGGGAAACTGAGTTTCACAACCCTGTTTTAAACTGACAAACATCTGTGTATGGCTCAATTTAAACAGGATCAAAACATTATTTATATCTCCCCATTCACTACCAGACATATTATTAATAAAATAAAGTCCCATGGTGATCCTCCAGAAGGGGAGGGACTTTGCCTCTCTAAACTATCAAATACCCAAAATGCCTACTGTTTGCTGTCCTGGCTCCTAAATGATGGAATGAGTTCCCTATTGACATCAGGATGGCAGAAAGCCTATACATCTTCCGCCGAAGGCTAAAAACACATCTCTTCCGACTACACCTCGGATAAATACGAAGGAAAAAAAATACATATATATATATATACACATTTCTTTAAGCTGCACTTTCATATGGCTCTTTGTAGTTTTGCTTATTTAAAGCTAATGTACTTGCACTTACTACTTATTGTCTGGAGTTTGTACCTTCAGGGTTGAACGCACTCAATTCGAAGTCACTTTGGATAAAAGCATCAGCTAAATGACATGACATGTAATGTAATGTGATGGAGTGAGACTGTGTTGGTTTTCACGTTATCTGTGGGGACAATCTGTTCACTGTTCCTCTGTCTTTACCTTTTTTAATGTTTAGCTCCGACGGTGAGATTGGTCAATGGTAACACACCATGCTCTGGTAGAGTGGAGATCCTCCATAACAACCAGTGGGGAACAGTTTGTGATGATGGTTGGGACATAAATGACGCCAGGGTGGTCTGCCAACAACTGAGATGTGGCCCCGTCCAGTCGGCAACTAGTTCTGCCAACTTTGGACAAGGCACCGGACCGATCTGGATGGATGATGTTGCCTGTACAGGCAGCGAGTCTTTGCTATCAGAATGTCGACATCCAGGGTTTGGCACTCATAACTGCGGCCATGGTGAAGATGCTGGAGTCATCTGTTCTGGTTAGTGACATTTAGTTGTGTCCAATAGTGTAGTCTAAGTTTTTGTAGTGAGTATACTGTCATTTTTTCCCTCCCAGCATTAGACTCGCCCATCCCAGAGCAACAACTCCATAGGGTTTTTTGTAATGTTACCACGTAAAGCATCTGCCTCATCTGGCTCATTTTCTATAGTTTCTGTAATGTTAACATCTTCTGCAGAGTCATCTGAAGTAGCAGTACAGCTTTAGGAGCAGGCTTACCAACACACTGAGAGAGTGGAGTTTAAATTTGCTTTCGTTTCATATATCTAGCTACTTTAGTGATTCACATTAGTTAAGTTCAAATTTGTGCAGTGTTGTTGTTCCTATGTGACTTGCAACACAGACAGTGAATTTATGAACGTAAGTGTGAAAGTTCTCTCACAAATCAATCATCGTTACGTAATGGTATCCTGGCGGTTTTGTAAGTGGGTATAATTAAATCCTTGACCTTTCCTAGTGGGTATACTCTGTATAAAAAAATAAGATACTCACCTAAAGGATTATTAGGAACACCCTACTAAAACCGTGTTTGACCCCCTTACGCCTTCAGAACTACCTTAATTCTTCGTGGCATTGTTTCAACAAGGTGCTGGAAGCATTCTTTAGAAATATTGGCCCATAATGATTGGATAGCATCTTGCAGTTGATGGAGATTTGTGGGATGCACATCCAGGGTACGAAGCTCCCATTCCACCACATCCCAAGGATGTTCTATTGGGTTGAAATCTGGTGACTGTGGGGGCCATTTTAGTACAGTGACTTCATTGTCATGTTCAAAAAACCAATTTGAAATGATTCAAGCTTTGTGACATTGAAGAAGCTGCCATGTGATTGGTTGATTAGATAATTGCATTAATGAGAAATCTTACAGGTGTTCCTAATAATCTTTAAGGTGAGTGTATATATATATATATATATATTCACATATATTAAGGCTGTCAGCATTAACACGTTAATCGCAATGCGCAAAGCATAACGCTTTTTTTTTTAATCGCATTAATCACATACCACCATTTATTAATTTATTTTCACTTTACTCGGCTTCACGTTGTGCCTAACAGGCTACTATTTTTACCCTTTGCTGCACTTTGCCATACTGTCTCGTAACACATCCTGCTGCTGCAGGCTGCAGGCATAATGGAGAAAGACAGCAGCAACACAATTCTGAATTGTGCTTTTTATTTTCCAAAACTCCCGGACGGGTCGACAGGGTTGGGTACCGAAATCCGGTGCTTATACGGCACCGGTGCCTTAACGACCGGTATCTACCAGACCGAATAGCAACTCGGATTTTGGTGCCTCATTCCGGTGTCATTGATATGTCTGCGCTTCTCTCTGATGCTCCAAAACGAACGTTAGAGGCAGCAGGAGCATTGCTGCACGTCACGCTAGTTAACATAATACACCCGACAGCAGGTAACGTTAGCCTGCCGTTAGCTAGTAGCTGGTTTAAACACTATTACAATACTGACAGCTAACGCTAAACGGTGTAAAGTTTGTCTGTATTTCACGTAGAGGATTCCAACACCGGGATGTAACAGTCTGCAACCGCCGTTGTCGGAAAAACACAGACGGTGCATTCAACGAAACTGGTAACCTACAGCCTCGTGGTGCATTCAAAGTTATTGTTAAATGCCCTTTTCCCATCTGATGGTTGTTTTTGTCGTTCAACAGCTATTTACTAGTGAAATAGGTTATTATTATAGTTATTACATTATTATTAAATCATTTCATTTTGACCATATGGCCTTAGCAATAAACAAGCCGTTCTTTAATGTCACAGACTGTTGTTTGGTACTGTTAAGGCACCGGTACCGTTTATAAAGTACCGCTTTAGTCCCAGTATCTAAACCAAACAATACCCAACTCTAATATTGATTCTAGACTCAAATGTGTGACTAGATTCACACTGTTTTCTTTTGTTTACAGTAAGTAAATAAATAAATAATAAACAAATACACATCTTAAAATCAAGTTCATAAAGTCACTTTCTTTGCATTCATTTAATTCCCAATCAAGATACACTGGTAAGAAGTGCTTTCCATTGTTAATATGTATTTAAAAACTCTTCTGAAATAAAAAATAATAGAATTTTAATCATGTGATAAAACATGAGATTAATCGCGATTAACTATACATATTCAGTGATTAAAAAAAATGTTATCGTTTGAAAACCATTATATATATATATATATATAGTACAGGCCAAAAGTTTGGACACACCTTCTCATTCAATGCGTTTCCTTTTTATTTTCATGACTATTTACATTGTAGATTCTCACTGAAGGCATCAACCTTTGCTTTTTTATTAATAAGGGAAAAACTTCCACTAATGAACCCTGACAAAGCACACCTGTGAAGTGAAACCATTTCAGGTGACTACCTCATGAAGCTCATTGAGAGAACACCAAGGGTTTGCAGAGTTATCAAAAAAAGCAAAGGGTGGCTACTTTGAAGAATCTAAAATATAAGACATGTTTTCAGTTATTTCACACTTTTTTGTTAAGCACATAATTCCATATGTGTTCATTCATAGTTTTGATGCCTTCAGTGAGAATCTACAATGTAAATAGTCATGAAAATAAAGAAACACATTGAATGAGAAGGTGTGTCCAAACTTTTGGCCTGTACTGTATATATATATATATATATATATATATATATATATATATATATATATATATATATATATATATATATATATATATATATAAGGGCTGTCAATGTAATGGAGTGAGACTGTGTTGGTTTTCAGAATCAGAATCACTTTATTCGCCAAATGCATCAGCAGACACACAGGAATTTGACATGGCAATCAGTAACACAGAGCTTCACGTTATCTTTGGGGACAATCTGTTCACTGTTGCTCTGTTTTTAACTGTTTTAATGTGCAGCGCCGAAATCTCAGCTGAGGTTGGTAAATGGTAACACACCATGCTCTGGTAGAGTGGAGATCCTCCATAACAACCAGTGGGGAACAGTGTGTGATGATAGTTGGGATATCAATGACGCAAAGGTGGTCTGCCGACAGATGAGATGTGGCCCCGTTCAGTCAGCAACTAGTTCTGCCTCCTTTGGACCAGGCACCGGACAGATCTGGATGGATGATGTTGCCTGTACAGGCAGCGAGTCTTTGCTATCAGAATGTCGACATCCAGGGTTTGGCACTCATAACTGCGGCCATGGTGAAGATGCTGGAGTCATCTGTTCTGGTTAGTGACATTTAGTTGTGTGTCAAATGTGAAGTTCAGTAGAAAACAGTCCAGTTACACTAGCTTCCTTTACTACTTGTTGTTCACAAAACTGTGAACAACAAGTAGAACTTAGAACACAAATGCACACATAACCAACCAGACTAATATGATTGGACAAACAAGTGCTAGTAATTTCTTCACTTGGTAAATTATCTTTTAAACTGAAAAACATCATACATGTATGGCTCAATTTAAATGGGATCAAGACATTATTTATATCTCCCCATTCACTACCAGACATATTATTACTGAAATAAAGTCCCATGCTGATCCACCGGAAGGGGAGGGACTTTGCCTCTCTAAACTATCAAATACCCAAAATGCCTGCTGTTTACAGTTCTGGCTCCCAAATGGTGGAATGAGCTCCCTATTGACATCAGTATGGCAGAAAGCCTATACATCTTCCGCCGAAGGCTAACAACACATCTCTTCCAACTGCACCTCAGATAAATATGAAGGAAAAAAAATACATATATATATATATGTTTCTTGAAGCTGCACTTTCATATGGCTGTTTGTAGTTTTGCTTATTTAAAGCTAATGTACTTGCACTTACTACTTGTTGTCTGGAGTTTGCACCTTAAGGATTGAACGCACTTAATTGGAAGTTGCTTTGGATAAAAGCGTCAGCTAAATGACATGTAATGTGATGGAGTGAGACTGTGTTGGTTTCCACGTTATCTGTGGCGACAATCTGTTCACTGTCACTCTGTCTTTAACTGTTTTAAGGTGTAGCACCGGCGGTGAGGTTGGTAAATGGTAACACACCATGCTCTGGTAGAGTGGAGATCCTCCATAACAACCAGTGGGGAACAGTGTGTGATGATGATTGGGACATAGACGACGCCAGGGTGGTCTGCCGACAGCTGAGATGTGGCCCCGTCCAGTATGCAACTAGTTCTGCCTCCTTTGGACAAGGCACCGGACCGATCTGGATGGATGATGTTGCCTGTACAGGCAGCGAGTCTTTGCTATCAGAATGTCGACATCCAGGGTTTGGCACTCATAACTGTGGCCATGGTGAAGATGCTGGAGTCATCTGTTCTGGTTAGTGACATTTAGTTGTGTCCAGTGGTGTAGTCTAGGTTTTTGTAGTGAGTATATGGTGATGTTTTCTCTCCCAGCATTTGACTCGCCCATCCCAGAGCGACAACCCCATGGTTTTTTTATAACGTTACGGCGTAAAGCATCAGCCTCATCTGGCTCATTTCCTGTAGTTTCTGTAACATTAACATCTGCTGCAGAGTCATCTGAAGCAGCAGTATAGCTTCAGGGGCACTGTTAGCAAAACACTGAGAGAGTGGAGTTTAAATTTGCTTTTGTTTCATATATCTAGCTACTTTAGTGATTCACATTTGTTAATTTCAAATTTGCGCAGTGTTGTTGTTCCTCTGCGACTCACAACACAGACGGTGAATTTATGAACGTAAGTGTGAAAGTTCTCTCACAAAACAATTATCGTTACGTAACAGTATCCTGGTGTTTTTTGTAAGTGGGTATACTGAAATCCTTGACTTTTCTTACTGGGTATACTCTGTACATCTGCGTATCACGTAGACTACACCACTGGTTGTGTCAAATGTGAAGTTAAGTAGAAAACAGTCCAGTTACACTAGCTTCCTTTTCTACTTGTTGTTCACAAAACTGTGAACAAGTAGAACTTAGAACACAGTGAATAACTTTACATCTGAAGCATTTAAAGACTCCATTTGTCCGTTGTTTATTTCTAAAGAAAGACGACAACGTAAAAAAGGCTCCATTACCTTTTACCTCACGTTATGGGTCTGTAGCAGATGTTTTTGCAAAAATAGGCAAATGATTCTGTCATAACCACACAACTTTCTGTTGCACAGTAGAGAAATTGCCATATAGTCAGGAGAAGCTCGCAGGCAATCCATGGGACGTGTATGCATCATACAGTCAAGGGAGAATCCCATAGAGTCCATGAAAGAATCGGAACAAAATATTTCAGCAACATTTTGCTCCTGCTCCTACGCTCATGGACACGCTCTCTGTCTCTGTAAGATTGGGAATGATTGAGATTTCTGCGCAGCAAGGCTCACCGGAAAAGTGACTTCACTGGTCTCCATCGAAGTCTACGGCATTGATGTGTCCATTTCTTTCACTGTCTATGCGTGTTTCATCTTGTGTTCCAGATGAACTTAGTGGTTTTCCAGAACCAGAGTTGTTGTGTGGACAGGATCACCTGCGTCTGACAGTCCAGAAGAGGCTGTTGGAGGAAAGAGGGCTGAACGCCTCCTCCGCTCACCTGATCGACCCGCGCTGCCACCAGCAGGTCGACCAGCAGGAGGAGATGTGGTACCTGGTGCAGCGAAGGAAGGGTATCTGTGGAAACATGGTAGAGGTGAGTTTGATTGGACATCTCAGAATGTCCACCATATCTGATGCAGTTCATATCTTGATATTTAAAGGACAATTCCGGTGCAAAATGAACCTAGTGGTTAATAACATATGTGCACCGAGTTGACCGTTCTCTGAGACATGTTTTCATGCTAATCGAATGTGTCTCTAGTCGCAGATTAGCTTATAATGCTAGTCTTTGGGGCAGAGGGTAAAGTAAAAAGAAATCTCTATTTCTACACCACTAACAAGGCTCAAAATATCACAACACTTCCATGGTAGCATAATGAGGGTCCCTACATGTAAACCCAAGCATTGAGAACTTTGTAAGTGTAGAGAGAGTTTATTAAAAAGATAGGTTTGAGATAAGTTAATGGTTACTGGTTGCATTCGACTGCTCATGACTGTTTTCCCAAGATGGCGCCTGCCTGTATATGTGAAGGTACTGTCTTTATAAACTATCTTTTTACTGAACTGTATGTGCACTTACAAAGTTCTCAATGCTTCAGTTTACATGTAGGGACCCTCATTATGCTACCGTTGAAGTGTGGTGCTATTCGTTACTGGTGTAGAAATAGAGATTTCTTTTTTACTTTACCCTCCTCTCTGAAGGCTAGCGTTAGCAGCTAATCACCGTTTTGCAGTAGCTTGTTTCAACCTAGAGACACATTTGATTAGCATGAAAACATATCCCAGAGAACGGTCGACTTGGTGCACATATGTTATTAACCACTAGGTTCATTTTGCGCAGGAATTGTCCTTTAAATATCCAGATATGAACTGGATCAGATATGGTGGACATTCTGAGATGTCTAACCGAACTCACCTCTACCACGTTTCCACAGATACTCTTCCTTCGCTGCACCAGGTACCACATCTCCTCCTGCTGGTCAACCTGCTGGTGGCAGCGCGGACTCGATCGGGAGGATGTGGCGCTCTTGGCCTCTTCCCAACAGCCTCTTTGAAAAACTGTCACACATACATCCACCCAACTCCGGCTCTGGAAAATCACTAAGTTCATCTGGAACACAATATGTAACACATTAGGGACAATCATAGACAGTGAAAGAAATGGACACATCAACGCCCTGTGTGTCCTGTGTGTCCTGTGTCCTGTGTGTCCTGTGTCCTGTGTGTCCCGTTTCCTGTGTCCAGTGCCCAGTGTGTCCAGTGTGTCCAGTGTGTCCAGTGTGTCCTGTGTTCTGTGTATCCTGTGTGTCCTGTGTTCTGTGTTTCCCGTGTGTCCTGTGTCATGTGTGTCCTGTGTGTGCTGTGTCCTGTGTGTCCTGTGTCCTGTTTCCTGTGTGTCCTGTGTGTCCTCTGTGTCCTCTGTGTCCTCTGTGTCCTTCATGTCCTGTGTCCTGTGTATCATGTGTCATGTGTGTCCTGTGTGCCCTGTGTCCTGCATGTCCTGCATGTCCTGCATGTCCTGTGTCCTGTTTCCTGTGTGTCCTGTGTCCTGTGTCCTGTGTCCTGTGTCCTCGTTTCCTCATGTCCTCATGTCCTCATGTCCTCTGTCATGTGTCCTCATGTCCTCTGTCGTCTGTCCTGTGTCCTGTGTCCTGTGTCCTCATGTCCTGTGTCCTCTGTCCTGCAGGTGGACGCGGATGATGCCAAGCCTCAGCTGGAGGAGAAGGAGGGGCAGGACGAGTACTCCCAGCTGCAGATGCCCGAGTGATTGGTCCATCCAGCTCCTTCATTAGCATATCTGACCCATATCCTGTAGCAGCGCTGGGCAGACGGACTGAACACGCTTCTGAAATCTTGTTTTTATAAATCTTTGTATTTTCTGTTTCTCTGTCTGTCTGAAGATCACACTAACTGTCTGCTCTGTCTTCCTGATGAATCTGTCTATCATTAAAGGCACATTTTATCTTTAAAATAAGATTCTTGGCATATTTACTTTCACATTATTACACATAATTCCCTGTGTTGTCTGTCACCTGTCGGATGTGTTTACAGCGGTGTATTCTAATCATTTTACAGATGTATGACTTGGACGGAAATTAAACACCTCCATTCTAGCCTCTGTAACTCTGTGTCAGTAAGACCTAGAATCACCCTGACACTTGTAACAAAAACTTGAGAGTGTTTCCTTTCCAATGATATCAGGCACACCCCTGAGTGTCAAAGTATATGGGAGCTATACCACTTTTAATTTGAGTATGACATTTAGACCAAAAAGCATGGATTTCAAGCATTTCTTCAGCCACTTCTTTCTACAACAGTCGAGAAGCCTTTAGCAATTATGTAAGCACATAATGTAATCTGAAAACTGCTGTCCTGATTAAAAAAACAATGCAACTGATCTCAGCTGGTATTCTGTCTGGAATGGAAATTTATAAGTGACCTGAAACTTTTGACCGGTAGTGTATAGATAATATTATTATACATATTATTATTATTAAGTGTCTGACAACATTATGGGATGGATCCCTACAGAGATAGACCTTTTAGTTAAAGAGTAAGATCCTTTTTGCGAACCCGCGAGAAGATTCTGAATGAATGAGCTCGAGGATGACACCGGAACTTAATACCTTGTCTAGGGTCACCCCGAGGTCACAGGTGACTTTGTTGATATTTATTTATTTAACCTTTATTTATACTCAAAGGGCATTGAGGTTTCCCTCATTTTCAATGACGACGAGTTTACATCAAGAATTCTATACAAAAAAAAGTTGCAATGACAAATAAACATAAGTAAAATGAAAATACTCGACCTGCGCAAATGCGATACATAATATATTCAGGAAGACCACCAGAGGCAGCGCTTAATACTGAATACAGAATATATTCAGTATTAAGCACTGCCTCTGGTGGTCATCCAGGATTCATAGAACCGTAGTTACATTCGTAACTTACGTTCTCTGGGCTTGCCTAAGCACAATTCAAGCAGCACAATCAAGTATTTTGGTATCTGTGATCTCATAACAAGTTTGAATCAAAGATACGAACACATATGTAGTGTAAAAAAAATCATATGGAAGACATTTAAAGGCTCTGACACACCAACCGATTATCGTCCATTGGAAAGTCTGGCGAGGTCGGTGACTCAAGTCTGTTTGGCGTGTTCCGTGCCGTCGTCAGTCGGAGGAGCCATCGGCCTTCATTCTGGCTGATTTGACTTGTTGAATTGGCCAGTGGGCAGTCGGACTCAAGGACCAATCTGATTGGTGGAATGCTAGCCCTTAACTAGCGAATCAGTGCTTTACCCACATGAAGAAGCCCGAGAGCTGACAATGTCAGTATTTTCTTATTACTAGCCATCGTAACGATCCTTCTTGACTTCTTCACTATCAACACTCTCTGATGAAAACAATGATTGACGACAGCATGCTCTGTGTTTACCAGGTCTAGATAGATGTTCTATTCCTGCTGTTATGGAGACGTATTACATCTCGCGCACTCGCAGAACGTACGCTCAAGTCGCCGTCGCTTCGGTGTGTTCTGAGGAACTTTTTGAGAGACAAGAGCCGACTGATCAGTCCGACTGGCTTTTCTGCCGACGGTCGGCCGTCGGGTTGGTGTGTCAGAGCCTTAACGTAATGTTAGCGTTTTTTTCTGTTTAGCAATTTAAAAAAAAATAATCCTGACTTTGACAATTGATAAAATAGGGATTTTTAATGTGATCTAAACATTTCAAAGTTGTACTCTTAGATTCTTCCCCAAAGTATGGCCGTGCCAGATTTCAAGACTTTAGACCAATCAGAACAAAGGTTGTGGCATTTTCCTTATCAGACTTAATAAAGTCTTTTGGCAAAACCAATTTAAACCTTTGTCCCCAATAAAACAAGATTCGGATCAAAGACACCAGCAGCCCATTTTGATTTCCTCAATCTTTTGAATTTCAATTTGAGTTAAATCTCAGCTGTTCAGAAAAAAAAACAGAATGTAATTTTGTTTGAAAGCTGCAGAACTTTCCCCAAAACTCGCCACGAAAGGACAGAAAAAGTCTCCAACTTTGGAAGTTAAAGCATTTTTAATCCACAGACATTATTGTTAGTGTGACGCAGTGCTCTTAATTTATGGCTTTCCAGCAACAGTCACTAATGATTGACAAAGCTGCAGTTAAGAAGAGCTTTCCCAGAAATATGTTATCAGTACTGAGGATCTAAGACTGCCTGAAGTCTGTAAACCTGAAGAAGGAAACTCCACGAGAAAGGTAATCTTTAATTGTAACTTGTGACACAGACACAGATTATTAGGAATGCCTCTCTAAAACTAAATCAGTCCTGTAATGTCAGAAAAGTATTGGAGCAAGACATAAGGTAACAAAAATGAGAGGAGGAAGATTTTCTGCTTTCCATTTCGAGACTAAATTTGAAATGTTGAGATTAAAGCTGCAAAATTCTTAACATTTTGACTTTGTTTTTGGGAAGCAAAAATAAATAAAAAGTCTTCCTCCACTTTTTTCTTCATGCCTGGCCCTAATACTCTTCCGTATGTAATAAATCCTCCTTCATAAAGTCATGATGTTCAGTTTGTGTTGATTCACTTGTCAGATCAATAGTTTGTGCTGCCAGATTGATCTCATGAAGTAGCGTATGTATGCCATTATTGGCACGTTATCAAGATGCATACTCGCTTTTTAGCGTGTTCATCAACACTGTTTGGCCTCCATTGACTTACATTACCTTGCGATTGTGTATGAATTGACGCCGTAGAAAGTACTATGAAAGCCGCGTAGGAAGGTTGGTCGGGGGGGAGGATGGGTCAAACACAGGACTTTCACCCAGGAGACCGGGGATCGTGTCTTATGTGTGACATTGTGTCCCATGTGTCACGTATCCTATCCACCTTTGTTGTTTTACTCAGGGTGCGAACTACAGCTCCCCTTAATAAGACATGGGCGCCTGACAATGTGTCATTTTGACATGCAATTTCAGTTTTGTGTATTGTGATCATCGTGGATTATTATGTGTAAAATTGCAATAATATCATTCATGGATGACGCCGATTTAAACCTAATTCACTTGAATAAAGATAACTATACATGCTATTCTTGTCATGACCATCAAGGTGTGGCGGCGCTACAAATTCAACTCATGTTTAGTGGTTAGGGTTAACTGTTAACTCAAAGATTCGTAGAAAAAAATATAAACTTTGGGGACCATTAATTGCAAGCAAAGTCCTTGAAATCCATTCTGCAGTTAGCATCATATAGCCATGGCAAAAATAAAAAAGGCAGTTTAATTCATTTTGGTTTTACTAAGCCTGAGTAACTTTAACCATTGTGTGAAATCTAAAAGACAGGATTTGTTTATAGACTTTTTGCAGTTTGACCTATCAATTCCTGTCGATAAAGTATAAGTAAATCCTGTATAGTGCATACACGTGTAGCTGTTATGTATCTTTGTAAGTAGTAAGTAAGTTGTAAGCCGCAAGCGCACTGAACTCAACCTCATTCTTCTTTTCCAAATCACAAACGCTGTGTTGGAGCTGTGTTACTGGTTACTGGTTGCACGGTGTTCGTCGCTCGAGTGGTCATGACTGTTTTCCCAAGATGCCGCCCTTATGTAAACATGAATGCTACTTCTTTATAATCTATCTTTGTAATAAACTGTCTGTACACTAACAAAGTTCTCAATGCTTCGTTTTACATGTAGGGACCATCATTATGCTACAGTGGAAGTGTGGTGATATTTTGAGCCTTGTTAGCAGTGTAGAAATAGAGATTTACCCTCTGCCCTGAAAGCTAGCGTTAGCAGCTAACCAACTCTGTACACATATGTCATTAACCCCTAGATTCATTTTACGCCAGAATTGTCCTTTAACATTTTGACTTTGTTTTTAGGGAGCAAAAATGAATAAAAAGTCTTCCTCCACTTGTTTTTCTTCATGCCTGGCCCTAATACTCAAATATGTTCAGTTTGTGTTGATTCAGTTGTCAGATCAATAGTTTGTGCTGCTGTAAAACTTGTTAGCATGTTTTAGCATGTTAGAATATGTTAGCATTTGTTAGCATGTCAACATGAGCAGAATATGAGACCTTTAAGTTACTTTACTATCTGTAATTAGTTTCATCAACTATATCTGTAATATTAATCAGTATAATTGACTTGCAATATATTGTACAAAAACTAAATTTTCTCTCTCCAACAGTTTTTTGGTGATTAAAAATGTTCCAAAGGATCATCGGTCTGCTGCTGCTTCTCATGGCTGCTTGTTCAGCTCAGAGCACAGGTGAGTTTACAAGGGAGTCCACAGGTGAGTCCACATGTGAGTCCACTGGAGCAATAACACTGGTTCTACTTCCCCCCCTAATCATCTCAGCTGGACATGTAGGCTGTTATATTGTTGGCTAGTTTCATTTAGAATAAAACATCAGATTTTGTAAACCTCATGTGTTTTGTGTGCAGACATCTTAATGTGTAAAGTAACTAGTAACTAAAGCTGTAACAGATGAATGTAGTTGAGTAAAAAGTCCAATATTTCTCTCTGAAATGTAGCGGAGTAGAAGTAGAAAGTGGCATGAAAAGAAAACAAGTAAGTAAAGTACAAGTACCTCAACACTTAGACTGAAGTACAGTCCTGGAGTAAATATACTTAGTTACATTACACTACTGGCTAATTGAAATGTATTTCTCTTCTTGCTCGCTGCTGGCTGGCTCGCTATATGTCGCCCTCTGCTGTTTGAAAGTCTAGACTCTGAATATAAGACAACCCCACTTTTTTTATTCCCAGGGAAAAAATCTCGGTCTTATATTTGGGCCAATATGGTACTTTCGTCTGCCATGTTTCTGCCTAATATGATGCCAAAACCCAACTCAATATGGTATATACTGTAGCTGATTATATTGGATAGCTGATGGGAGATTTAGTGCCACAATATTTGCAAATATTAGTTACATAAGGAGAATGCTATAATGTTAGCTAACGCTGTTTTAAACCTTGCTTATCGTCAGGGTCTGTAGCCACCAGCTGTGAGGCCTGTCATAGTCTGGCTCAATGCCATGCCTCCCTCCACGACAACAGTGTCGAGACTGTGGGCGTGTCCTGTCGCTGTGAGGACGGTGTGGTGGGAGATGGCTTCACCTGCTACAACAAAACCACTTGCAATGATGACTGCTGTGGCCAAGGCTTCCGCTGGTCACCACTGCAGGGCTGCGTGGACATCGATGAGTGTTCACTGCCCAATCCTTCCTGCGGTCCTGGACAACTCTGCGAAAACACCCGAGGCTCTTTTTCGTGTCTGGTGATGCCTAATCTACAACGTCACACCAAAACCACATCCCGCTCAGTGACGTTTGCCTGCGGGAGCACACAGTGCCCTTTCGGTCAGAGCTGCCTCCAGGTGAATGGCACATCTCAATGCATTGACCCATGTCAGCACTACACTCCATTACAAGATGCATGGCGAGCCACAGACTTCAGGCACCCAGAGTCTGTGGCCTGTGACAGCCGTACAGATTGGCAGGGCTGGTACCGCCTCTTCATCGGTAACAGCAGTGTTCGGATGCCAGAGAGGTGCATTGAGAGTCATATGTGTGGGACCGATGCTCCGCTATGGATGCGATCTCCCCACCCACTGGAGTATGAGGGCATCGTACGGGCGGAGGTTTGTGGCAGCTGGGAGGGAGGCTGCTGCCAGTTTCACTCCAACTTCATCCACGTGAAAGCATGTCCAAGAAACTACTATGTCTACAAATTTGTAAGCCCAAACTTGTGTCGGCTAGCTTACTGTGCAGGTAAGGAACAAGCTTTCATTTTATGGAGTTATACTGTGTAGAGTCAAGGGTGACAACTTTTTGGGACTCCCGCCGGTCATGGTATTCCTGCTGGAGTCCCGCGGTATAGGAGTCAATTTCACTGTTGGTAACGTGATAGGGATGGAATAGAGCATAGAAATCTACGGCAGCGGGCAGGAGCAGGACGGAGCAGGAGATTAAATAAAAAACATGACGCTGCAATGCAGTGAGTGCGCCCAAAGATTGCAAGGCATTCCTAGGCTACTTAGTATGCAGAAGGCAGTGATTCTTCTAAGCTAACCTAAATCGATAAATGTGTATTTTGAGTGTGAGAAGCTCTCCGTTAGGATTTACGTAATGAGGCCTAGGCCTGCAGCTAAGGCATGTTACCTAGGCCTGCAGGTAAGGCATGTTATCTAGGCCTGCAGGTAATGCATGTTACCTAGGCCTGCAGGTAATGCATGTATGGTGTAGCCTAAATTTCCAAGGCAACCTCAGTGATTTGACCGCGATTAACCGAACATTCTACAGGGTGGTAACAGAGTCTGATAACTTTAGACAACATAGGGAACGAAACGGGAGCAGGACGGGATTCGGGAGTCTTTCTCTTGGAATTTTGCAGGATAGGATTATTTTGGGAGGGGGCAGTCACTTGATTGGCATATGACGGGAGTATTTTCATTGGCTCAGGATGGGATGGGAGCGTCAATTGATTCCCGTGTCACCCTCTAGTGTCGAGTTGAGGGGGAGTCAAATACTAGGATCCTGATCCAGAGGCCTTAACTGCTAAAGTAAAGGGAACACTCCAACATTTAGTGGAATCCTTTTTATTTTACTTTAAGATGATATCACCAGGACCTGAGTTGGATCTTCAGTGTTTTCCCTAGGATGACTGCTTTAGCCTGGTGAATAACACACGTATGTAAAAAGGAAATATGTCACTTTTAAAGTTGATTGGCCTTTTACTCCTGTTATTTCCTTACAAGCAATGCTGCATATTAAAGGCTATATTTCAAACGGAGTCTGGCGCAGTGCTAACTCCACATTAAAAAAAGCTACACTACATCACTTCCTGCAAACTTCACAGAGAATAATGAGGACAAAACGGCATCACAGATCTGTTTTAAAACAAAAAAACACAAAAAAGTCATCGTAATGGAGATAGGTCTGACAGTGCAAGACTACTGGTAGGCTACCATTATGACAATGTTATCTTAACTTCACCTGTTGAACTGACTTTAGCAGTTTAGCTAACACGCTCGACTGTCCTGCTGTTACAGTCGTGAACTAACCACAGACAGTTGCCTTCTTCATGGACACACGGCGGTGTGCAGCTTTAGAATGAATATAGGGGAAGCACAATGGATATTTGGCATTATTTCGGGCATTAAAAAAAATGGCCTGGGGATCGCATTGGCCTGGCGGGACCTTGGCCTACTAAGCCTGTACAATTATAGGACAAACACTGATATTATATTACTCATGTGAGCCAAAATAAAGATCATGTCCTACAGGATCCTTTAGAGTTTTGTTACCATCAGAATCTCTAGTGAACTTTGTTGTTCTCTGCGCCTAATCAGATGTCAACACCATGGTGTGTAATACCTGCGCTGAAGGTGAGACCTGTGTGAGTGACGACAAGATCAACTGGAGGTGTGGGCAGCCAGGTGAGTGATCATGAAACACACACATTTCACTCATCCACTGTAGGGATCGGGAAACATGATATCCAGGGGTGTCAGGTCATTAATGTTATATGGTAGCCTAGAAATCTAGACCCACCCTATCGGCCGCAAATGTGATTTGCAGCCAGGGTGGTCTAGCAACTCTCCGTTGGCTTGCGAGCTGGAAAAACCAAACTCTAGTCAGGCCAATCACATCGTGTATAGAGTTGGTGGGCAGGGCTTAACATAACGGAAGAGTTGCGACAGTTCCGGGTGAATTCCCTGCTACTTGAAAACAAAGAAGATGGCTGCTGCTGCTGGAGAACAGCTGTCTTTGGAATCGGCTTTGGCTGCCACTCTGGAAGACTTGGAGTTAAGCTTTTCTTTGAGAAAAGAAGAAAGATTGGCACTGAAGTTTTCTATCAACTAGCTCCATTACCTTCTTCGTAGCTCTGGTTGGTTGTAGCTCTATCCTATTGCGTGCAGAGAGAATTTGAAAGATAACCGTTTATCCCGCCCCTCGGATTGAGCCCTGCCAATGGTGAGTTCCCAGACCCAACTTCTGGATGTGGGTCTGGCTTGTCAGATGGGGCTACATGGGGCTTTTTGGAGAGTTCCACATGTCCTAAAGAGGTTCAAGAACTTCCTTCCTGAATTCTGATGGTAGGCTGCTCTTGACCCAGACATTCGTAAAGAATTTTCACATTCTTAAAGTTTCTACCAATGGGTTGTCAAAGAGGTAGTAGAGATTACGTTGGGTCTCTAAAGAGATTCTACAGGTCGTATGGTCATTCAGGGAGTTCAACTGGTCCTAAAAAGTTTCTAGTCATTACATTTTATTTATAGTGTCAAATCATAACAGGAGTTATCTCAGGACATTTTACAGATACAGTAGGTCTAGACCATACTATAAATCAATAACATAATATAACAATTCCCGTCAAGAGAAAGCATTTAGGCGACAGTTTCCACATGTTCTTCATGGGTTCTCACAAGTCCCAGGGTATTACATAAGTCCCTTAAGAAGTTCTAGGGGTCCTTCAGAGTAATAGGTTGTTGTATATCGTAAGGGGAGTACAAACGGTTCTAGAGGTTCCCACAGATCCCTTGAGATCCTTTCAAGAGGTCCTTCAAGTGGAATCCATGGGTCCCTAAAGATAAGATAAGATACGCCTTTATTGTCTCCTGTATGAGAAATTATTCTTGGGCAGTCGATAGAACAAAAAAATTGTGACATATCACACATAAACACACAACAAACTCATTCTAACCCTATCTTCATGGAATTCCTGAATTCTTCACTTTATTTCCTTTCTTTTTAGATCTTATTGTTGACATTTCATGAGCCCTTAAGGAAGTAGTATTTGTAATTCAATTCAATTTCATTTAGGCTAGTGAGCCAAATCATAACATAAGTTGTCTCAGGACACTTTACAGATTTCCCCCTAACAGCAATTGCATTTAGTTGCCAGTGGCGGGGGAAACTTTAATAGACATCTGTATCACAGATTCATTATCCAATTCAAAATAACTTCTGATTTAAAAAACATAATGTATGAAATGATGTTTCTTGTCTTGTTAAAGGGGTGCTATGCAGTTTTGGCCATTTCTTAGCTGTTTTCTGAATTTTTACTGGCAGGTTTCTCTATAGAGCTCCCCCTACAGCTTCAGAATAGATATTTGGCAGCTCCTATGTTTACTCGTGTCTGACTCCTCGCTTGGTCAGTCTATCATATAACCACTCCAATGACTCCAAAGCTGTTCAGTTAATGTAAATCACGGTAAAGAAACTGCATAGTTCCCCTTTAACTGTATCTGTGGGGACAATCTGTTCACTGTTGCTCTGTTTTTAACTGTTTTAATGTGTAGCTCCTCGGCTGAGGTTGGTAGATGGTAACACACCATGCAACGGTAGACTGGAAATCCTCCATAACAACCAGTGGGGAACAGTGTGTGATGATTTATGGGATACAAACGACGCCAAGGTGGTCTGCCGACAGCTGAGATGTGGCCCTGTCCAGTCAGCAACTGGGTCTGCCTCCTTTGGACAAGGCACCGGACCGATCTGGATGGATAATGTTGCCTGTAAAGGCAATGAGTCTTTGCTATCGGAATGTGAACATACAGGGTTTGGCACTCATAACTGCAACCATGGGGAAGATGCTGGAGTCATCTGTTCTGGTTAGTGACATTTAGTTTTGTCCAGTGGTGTAGTCTAGTAATGTTTTCCCTCCCAGCATTAGACTCGCCCTTCCCAGAGCGACAACCCCATGGGTTTTTGTAATATTACCGCGTAAAGCACATGTGTAAAACTCGAGGCCCGCATGCCAAATCCAGCCCCTCGCAGGTTTTGATCCTGCCCACATTTCAATTTAGGTTGACAATAAATTTAGGCCCACCTAGTTTTGAATTTTTGACACCTTTTCCAGCAGTTTATGCACTTTTTTTCAATGCTTTATGCACTTTTTTTTTTTTACATTTTTGATGCTTTACTAACTGTTTTGCCACTTTTTCTGAAGTTTTTGACGCTTTACTCAATGACAACTTTGACTCTTTTTTTCTGTGACGTTTTCCAACTTTTTTGGTGCTTTTTCCAACATATTTGTCGCTGGCTGAGGAACTTTTTTGCCAGACGTTTTTGGGGCTTTATGAGGCCCAAAATGTAAGTGAGAAGACTACAGTATATGATGCAATAATACAGTCAAAATATTTGACTTTTTCTCTTAAATAAAATGTCAATAAACTCTACCTGACTGGCCCTTGGTGTGATTCTCATTTTCCAGTGTGGCCCTGTGGGAAACTGAGTTAGACACCCCTGTAAAGCATCAGCCTCATCTGGCTCATGGTCTGTAGTTACCGTAACGTTAACATCTGCTACAGAGTCTGCTGAAGCAGCATTACAGCTTCAGGGGCAGGCTTACCAACACACTGAGAGAGTGGAGATTAAATTTGCTTTCGTTTCACATATCTAGCTACTTTAGTGATTCACATTTGCGCAGAGAATGACCGCCAAGCAACTGTGTTGTTGTTCCTCTGCGACTCGCAACACAGACAGTGAATTATCTGGTGTTAGGTTTAGGGTTCATCCGTGAAGAGAACACCTCTCCAAAGTGCCAGACACCATTGAATGTGAGTATTTGCCCACTCAAGTCAGTTACAAAGACAAATTGCATTCAGGGTTATGGTTAGGTCGAGAGAGAGAGAGAGAGAGAGAGAGAGAGAGAGAGAGGGAGGAACCCTAACCATAACAGAAGTGCTAACTAACAGATTTAGACAGATTTGTGAACAATATTTGAGAGAAATAAGCCTTTTGTGTACGTAGAAAAAGTCTTAGATCTTTGAATTCAGCTCATGAAAAATGGGGGCAAAAACAAAAGTGTTGGCTTAATAATTTTGTTCAGTGTATTACTGAAATAAAGTGCCATGGTGATCCACCGGAAGGGGAGAGACTTTGCCTCTCTAAACTATCAAATACCCAATATGCCTTGTTCCTGCTGTATTGTGCCCTAATGTGTTTCATCTTGTGTTCCAGATGAACTTAGTGGTTTTCCAGAGCCGGAGTTGGTGTGTGGACAGGATCACCTGCGTCTGACAGTCCAGAAGAGGCTGTTGGAGGAACGAGGGCTGGACGCCTCCTCTGCTCACATGATCGACCCGCGCTGCCACCAGCAGGTCGACCAGCAGGAGGCGATGTGGTACCTGGTGCAGCGAAGGAAGGGTATCTGTGGAAACGTGGTAGAGGTGAGTTTGGTTCATAGACTGTATAATATGAATGGACAAAGCATCAGGTACGGCGAAGTGCAGCAAATGCGGAAGTGCCGAGAGACTCCTTAAACCTGCATTCTATCTGAATTCCAGCAGGGGGAGACACGTGCCGTTGCTAAAAGGAAGTCTGTTTCTGTAGAAGTCTATTAGAAAGTGACCCACTTCTCACTTGATTTATTACCTTAGTAAACATTTTCATAATGAGTTTATGGTCTCAATCGCTAGTTTGAAGTCTTCTGCAACACAGAATGATGTTAATTTTTTAAATTATGGTCTCATTGATTTTAAAATTGGCGATAAAGCAGGGGGTGTTTTATGGCGTGGCTACGATGTGATTGACAGTGAAAGTGTATAACATAACATAAAGTGTAAGGCTCCTCCCTCACTCCTCCCTCTCGTCTAAAATCATCACATCCGCAACCAGGATGGCTGCGCCCGTAACGGCAAACTCAACGACTGATAGCAGATCTCCACAAACCAATGGGTGACATCACACATGCTTTGTCCATTAATATTCACAGTCTATGGTTTGGTTAGACGTCTCAGAATGTCCACCATATCTGACCCAGCTCATATCTGGATATTTAAAATGTTTTGACCACTAGGGGGTGAAAGAACTCCACAATAAACTGACAGACCTGGTATATTATCTTCTTATAACATGTGGCTAATGTTAGCGAGCAACTGCTTCCACATTCAGCAGACACAGAGCAACATGATCATCCAATTGATGATAATAGTCAATAATTACTCATGGGGTTCCTCAGGGTTCAATTGTAGGCCCTCTATATTTTATGTTTGGTTCAAGCTGCATTATCATTTTATTTCTTTGTCCACTTAGGGGCAGCACAACAAGCTTTTCACACAACTTCTGATACGTTATCAGCTTATAAATATATGTATATGTATGGATAACTTGTAAGCAAACAACTGCCTACTTCCACATCCAGCAGTTACAGATCAACAATATGATTCTTTAGGAATTCTTCGAGTCTTGTGTTTGTGTCCACCTGATGGTATTCTCTCTGTTTTAGTAGTTTCTGATATAAGATGGTGATAAACACTATCCTATTTTCACGATCTGAGCGTACGGCATGAAGCGCTTGGCGCAGGTGTGTTTAGGGCATGTCCAAATCCACTTTTGCTAGTTTGGCGGGTTGTACTTAGTGTCTTCATTAATCATAGGTGTGTTTTGGGCGTAACATGCAGTCAACCAATCAGAGATCATCTCCCATTCCCTTTAAAAGCCAGGCGCATTTGGACCTTGGAGCATTGCTATTATGATGGTAGATTTGAACCGTAATATTTTTATTTGTAATCTTCTGCATGTGTGTGCTTCTGTGTGTCCCTGTGTGTGTAACAAGCATAGTGTGTGTACGCTGTGCATAAGCCTAGGAGCATTTCACTAATGTGCTGTTAAAATAACAATGAAATGCTGCGTTATTGACTTTAGACCAGGATTTTGTTGGTCAATGGCGCGATCACTTCCTGCTGCCTCAAGATAGCAATACGCCCAGAATGCACCTGAACACACCTCCCTGTAAGACCAGCACGCCCAGAATGCACCTGAACACACCTCCCTGTAAGACCAGCATGCCCAGAATGCATCTGAACACACCTCCCTGTAAGATCAGCACGCCCAGAATGCATCTGAACACATCTCCCTGTAAGACCAGCACGCCCATGGGCCACAGATGGGCGCAGGTGCATTTGCTGTTTAAATGACGTGGGCGCTGGACGGTCTTAAACTAGCAAAGACACTTGTGTCGGGCTTTGCGCTGTACCGGGTGCAAGATAGGGCCCTACACCTGCAAAACATCAGCATGATAGCATCCTGTTGTTAGCATTTAGCTGTTTTCAGACGTTTTATCTTGTTGACAGAACAAATCAGATTAAGTAGTTTTTCACTGATTTCATCATGTTGCCTTTAATCTGTTTTTATTTGTTGCAGACAAACGGCTCCCACATTACATACTCCAACATTTTGTTCGTGTACCCGTCTGATTGGTCCAACGACCTGCTCTCCGTCCCGATGAGCATCCCGTTCTCCTGCGTCTTCCCGCTCGATGACATCACCAGTCTCGACACCGCCATTCGATACCAGCTGCCGTGAGTCATATCTTCAATTAGAACTTTTGTTAACCTCCTTAAGAAGCTTTGAAACTGCAGATAATCCTTTAAAATGTCTTCATCAGAATCAGAATCAGATTTATTGGCCACGTATTCTTACATACACAAGGATTTTGACTTTGGTAGGTGATAACTCTATAATTCAACAAATAGACACGTATTAGTAACATACTGTACAATAGAGACAATAATATACATATAGGCACATATCAACATAATATACAAAAATACAACTATACAAATAAGACATAATATCAAGACAAGTACACATGGAGTGGGATGTAAAGTGCAAAAAGTAATGCATATTGGAATGATAAGTATGTAATGTGTATAGAAGTGGGTGAGTGGCCAAAGTGGGGATGACCCCACTTATCCGCAGTTCAGTAGAGTTCATATACCGAAATCCTTTAAGGAAACCCTTAAAATCCCATTGGAGTACCTTCATTTTATCATTATCAATGGGTAAAATATTGGTAATTTAAGACAGTGGTTCTCAAACTTTTTTCAATAAGGTACCCCTTTTGAATTGTTTCTTTAAAGTGATGGTTCGGAGTAATTTCACCCTAGGGTCCTTTGCACAATGACATCGAGCCAAACACCCCCCCAGAAGCTTTTTTCACCTGGGTCTAACATTGGGAGAGTTAGCGTAGAGTAGCGTTAGCCGCTGAATAGCTTAGCGCAGAGGCTAATGGATCCGAAGTGTCTCTTAACATTACCCCACTAATAATGCCCGAAATGATACCAAAGGTCTACACTGGTATATATAGGTTATGCACTCATAAAACGATGGATTGTAAAGTTTGTAAGTACACCAGAAGTTTATGTAAATAACACTTGCCTGCTGGCTTCTGCTCTCTGCTGTTGTTGTTGCTGCTTATTAAAGCGGGTGCTTAGGGACATCTACAAATTACAACACCGAAAGAGATGCAACAAAAATATTTTTTTATTTAACTTATTTTTTAAAGTAAGTGCTGTAGTATAACTAGCAGGAGACAAGTAATACTTGAGGTAAGTTTGGAGACATTACCTTATTTAATCATTAAATTAATAAATATTTTTGTTGCATCTCTTTTCGGTGTTGTAATTTGTAGATGTCCCTAAGCACTCTAACTGCCCGGTAGTAAGAGCAGCAGCAGCAGCAGAGAGCAGAAGCCAGCAGGCAAGTGTTATTTACATAAACTTCTGGTGTACTTACAGACTTTACAATCCATCGTTTTATGAGTGCATAACCTATTTGTACTACTGTAGACGTTTGGTATCATTTCGGGCATTATTAGTGGGGTAATGTTAAGAGACACTTCGGATCCATTAGCCTCTGCGCTAAGCTATTCAGCTGATAACGCTACGCTACGCTAACGCTCCCAATGTTCGACCCAGGTGAAAAAAGCTTCTGGGGGGGTGTTTGGCTCGAGATCATGGTGCAAAGGACCCTAGGGTGAAATTACTCCGAACCATCACTTTAAGCCATATACCTCTTGACCAGCACTAATCATTTTTGGTAGAAAAAGAAAAGCCTCTATAAAGAGGAAGAATACAGCGATGTCAGCAATAGATTTACTAAACAACAGCTTTGTACCTGGACAACATTGAAATGACAAAACCTTGGAAAAAGATGGTAGAAAGAAGAAAGGAAGGCAAGAATAGGTCCAAAGAAGGCAACACAAATGTCACATTTTTGGTAAAAGAAAAGATGACCAAAGAAAACAATGTTCTGGACAACAGCCTTGTAACTATTAAACATTTTGTTAAAGGTCCTATGACATGCTGCTTTTTGGATGGTTTTATATAGGCCTTAGTGGTCCCCTAATACTGTATCTGAAGTCTCTTATATAGGCCTTAGAGGTCCCCTAATACTGTATCTGAAGTCTCTTTTATATAGACCTTAGTGGTCCCCTAATACTGTATCTGAAGTCTCTTTATATAGGCCTTAGTGGTCCCCTAATGCTGTATCTGAAGTATTTTTTATATAGGCCTTAGTGGTCCCCTAATACTGTATCTGAAGTCTCTTTTCTGAAATTCAGCCTTGGTGCAGAATTACAGCCACTATAGCCAGTCCCACAATGAGCTTTCCTTAGGATGTGCCATTTCTGTGTCTGTAGCTTTAAATGCTATTGAGGAGGAGAGAGGGGGGGCAATGTGGAGGGTGGGGATGTGGCCTTGACCAACTGCCACTTTGCTCGTTTGAAAGCCATGATGTCTCTTTCTCATGGGCGGGCCAAATTCTCTGGGCGGGCAAAGCAGAGAAAGGGGAGGCAGAGCAGGATACCCAGGGCTCGGTTTACACCTATCACCATTTCTAGCCTCTGGGGGACCATAGGCAGGCTGGGGGAGCTCACATTAATGTTAAAAAATGTCATAAAGTGGAATTTTCATGCCATGGTATCTTTAATATTTTTGATTTTTCAGTCACAGATATGTTAATACAGGTCCAAAAACGACCAAAACATTAAAGAAAAAGCCACAAATGTTTAAGTTTTCATGCCATGGGACCTTTAAATATCTCACATACCCCCTGCAGTCCTCCAAATTACCCCTAGGGGGACACATACCCCCATTTGAGAAACACTGATTTAAGATGATATGAAGGGATTCAGTTTCATAGTCTATGTTGTGAGAGTCGAGTTACTTCAGTTCACCTGTGTGTCTTCTCTTAACGTGTCTCGTCTTTCTGCAGTCGTAGAGTTGGCGTGGTGCGTTCAGGTGACCCCACCAGGGCGCGGATGACTCTGTACGAGAGGCCGGACTACAGCAAGCCGTTCCCCGCTGGCCCGGTCAGCCTGCCGCTGGGCGCCGCCCTGCACGTCGGTGTTTCTGTGGAAAACTACGACAACAACAGCTTTGTGCTGCTTCTGGAGCACTGCTACATCACAAACTCGCCCAACGCCGATGATCCTGCCAGATATGTCCTGATCCAGAACAGGTGACCAGATTCAATAAAACTCAGCTCACTCTCGACCGTTCTCTGGGATTTGTTTTCATGCTAATCGAATATGTCTCGAGCTTGAAACAAGCTAGCGCAAACCACTGATTATCTTATAATGCTGGTCTTTGGGGCACTGGTAGAATAAAAATAAATCGCTATTTTATACCACTAACAAGGCTCAACATAGCAGCACACTTCAACGGTAGCATAATGAGGGTCCCTACATGTAAACCGAAGCATTGAGAACTTTGTAAGTGTACAGACAGTTTATTAAAAAGACAGTTTATAAAGACTGTACTGTTCGGTATACAGGCAGGCGCCATCTTGGGAAAAAAGACATGACCAGTCAGATAGAATGCAGGTTTAAGGTGTCTCCCCCTGCTGGAATTCAGATATAATACAGCTTTAAGGTGTCCCCCCCTGCTGGAATTCAGATAGAATACAGGTTTAAGGTGTCCCCCCCTGCTGGAATTCAGATATAATGCAGGTTTAAGGAGTCTCACCCTGCTTGAATTCAGATATAATGCAGGTTTAAGGAGTCTCCCCCTGCAGGAATTCAGATATAATGCAGGTTTAAGGAGTCTCCCCCTGCAGGAATTCAGATATAAAGCAGGTTTAAGGAGTCTCCTCCTGCTGGAATTCAGATAGAATGCAGGTTTAAGCCGTCTCCCCCTGCAGGAATTCAGATATAATGCAGGTTTAAGGAGTCTCCCCCTGCAGGAATTCAGATATGTGCCACGCTGCATCCCTGCTGTGCCCTGCTACACCATGAACTACTACGACTACCATTGTAGTCACTGTTCCATTATCTTTATTCAGTGTGCCGATGTGCTGCAATAGCAGCAATCGGCAGAATGACTATTATCCTGCATAGTTATTCCGCCACATTTTTGTCCCGCTACTAGTCACGGAGCGTTGCCAACACGTGCACACAAAATACATCAAAACGTGTGTAATGACCGGGAATGGTGTGCTTTGACTTTTCTAAGAGGTTTGTCGCACGATTTTCACGATATCGCCAAAACAAATGCAGCAACATTTCCCATATACTTTAATAGGAAGTCTTTGGGAAATCGCTTAACATTGCTCAAAACAATCTCTCTTTGGGGCCATGCTGTATCGCCATACTTTAATGTAGAAAAATAATTAAAGGTTTAAACCGAAGACAAGACTATGGCCTTTATTGGGCTGTATGGGAATTCTGATATCCAGCACGGTTTCTAACAAATCACAGTTTATGTATCGTCCACTTCCGTTTCAGTTTTTCCAATGTGTGTGTATGGGGAAGGAATGTTGAGAGTTAGAGGGGAGGATAGAGTGGGGATCTGCAGTAGGATTCTCTGAAATTTTTCCAAACAAATAGCTCTCTCCCCTATAGTTTTCACTCTTCATACATCATGGTTGGTCACAATATATGAAATGTTGGCTCTGTTTATACCAACTGCCGATAGAAACAATGAAAAGAAATATCTGGAAAGACGAGTACAGTTCCCTGTTTGTTACCTGCTCTGTGTCGCATATATTTGACACCACAAACATAAAAACCACATCAATGCATTCGCCAGACCTTTATCTCTCTTGTGATGGTAATATTTTTGCCTTTTGGACCCACCATTTTTGAATTACAGAACAAACTTAACAGGTATAATTATCATTAAATGCACATGTTTAACCCATTGAAGATAATTTCTGACACATAAACCTCCTTTCACGGAGACCCTTTACTGTTGGCCGTATCAAACAGCAGATTTACTGTTAGCTAGTGTTATTTGGATGTGCACCAAATAGTAGGCACACTGTCAAAATTTCCTTCGGAAATTTCTAGTTATGACTATTAATTATAACCAGCCCCGTCAGACACCGCCTACCAAGAGTCTGGGTCTGCCGAGGTTTCTTCCTGAAAGGGAGTTTTTCCTCGCCACTGTCGCAACAGCCACTGCTAATGCTTGCTCTTGGGGGAATTACTGGAATTGTTGGGGCTTTGTAAATTATAGAGTGTGGTCTAGACCTACTCTATCTGTAAAGTGTCTCGAGATAACTTGTGTTATGATTTGATACTATAAATAAAATTGAACTGAATTGAACTAAATAGAATGCAGGTTTAAGGTACTTCCGCATTTGCAGCACTTCGCCGAACTGGATGTTTTGGCCATTAATATTAACAGTCTATGAACCTGACTAATAAAAGCAGCTGTGTTGCACACATGTGAACAGAACATGCGCTGCTTTGTGATTGGCTCTCCTCACCAGGTGTCCAGTTGACCCTCGCCATGTGAAGGTGGCGGAAAGCGGTGTGTCGCAGCGAGCTTGCTTCTCAGCGCTGCTGTTCCTCTACCACGGGACGTTTGAGGACGTTTATCTGCACTGCCAGATCAGCCTGTGTGACCGGGACAGAGGCCGCTGCAGCCCTGTGAGTGCTCAACACACTTGGCCTGAAGAAGGCCTACACACATACACATACACACACACACACAGAGACACACACAAACACATACACACGCACACACACACAAACACACACACAAATACAGACACACACACACACACACGCACACACACACAGACACACACATAAACACACAGACACACACATAAACACACGCACACACACACTGTGCTTGGATGACCAAAACATCTTATTTTAATTATTAAGCCAAGAAATATAATAAAGGTTTAACCCTCGTCTTGTTGTCTTGTCGTCAACCTGCAACTTTTTAATTTTCCGAGTAAATATTTTAAAGAAAAAACCTTTATCAATGTCGTGGTCGTCTTTTTTGACACTTTTGTGGCTTTCCCGATGTTTTTGTCACTTTTTCAACGTTTGTCGACTCTTTCTGAGCCTTTTGAAGTTTTTGGTTTTTTTCCCAACATTTTTAAAGCTTTTTTTGTTACATTTGTCACTTTTTTCAAAATTTTTGTCATTCTTTTGTCACTTTTTTGTCACTTGTTTGATATTTGTCACTGTTTTTGACATTTTTGTCACTTTTCTGTCACATTTTTTTCTTCAAATGCTTTTCAATGTTAATAAAACCAAATTCAATGAAAGTAGTGAACTGATCATTTATTTTACTTGTATGAGCGTTGTAGGGAACCATCCATGTTATTTTTGTGGACAATTTGTTTGAAAGAAACCCAAATTTCTGATATAGAAACATTTTGAAAATGGGTCAGACCTTTGTACACGTGATAACATTTTTGTCGCTTTTGTACTTTTTACGTCATCTTGTGTCTCTCTTTCTTGTGTTTCTGTGTACCTTTGTGTATCAATAAAGTTTTGATTTATTCCCTTTAGAATTGTTCCAGGCGACGCGCTCGGTCCGCCACCGTAGCCAATCAGCTTCCTGTCACTGTTGGACCAATCAGCTGTGAGTATTTCCTTTAATCTCAGCTGTGGTTCCAGTCACACTTCACCCATCATGTTCTGATCTGAGTTTCCTGTTCAGGGTCATAACAAGAGCGCTGAGGCTGCAGAGGAATCAACTTCCTGTTGCTGAGGCAGAGAATCTTTATTACTTCACTTTATTACACAACAGTTTGGGTATTTTCTAAAACAGCTTATTTGATTGTCACATAGTAGAGGGAGACAAGGGAATCAATTGTCACTGCCATCCCATCCTGAGCCCACGAAAATACTCATATCCCCATCAGGTGACTGCCCCCACCCCCCCAAAAAAATCCTGTCCTGCAAAATCCCAAGAGAAAGACTCCCGAATCCCATTTGGTTCCCTATGTTGTCTAAAGTTATCAGACTCTTTTACCACCCTGTAGCATGTTCGGTTAATTGCGGTCAAATCACTGAGGTTGCCTTGGAAATTTAGGCTACACCATACATGCATTACCTGCAGGCCTAAGTAACATGTATTACCTGCAGGCCCAGATAACATGCATTATCTGCAGGCCTTCAGGTAACATGTATTACCTGCAGGCCTAGGTAACATGCATTACCTGCAGGCCTAGGTAACATGCATTACCTGCAGGCCTAGGTAACATGTATTACCTGCAGGACTAGGTAACATGCATTACCTGCAGGCCTAGGTAACATGCATTACCTGCAGGCCTAGGTAACATGTATTACCTGCAGGCCTAGGTAACATGCATTACCTGCAGGCCTAGGTAACATGCATTACCTGCACGCCTAGGCGATTTCATTACATAATTCCTAACGGAGATCTTCTCACAATCAAAACACATATTTATCGATTTAGGGTAATTTAGAAGAATCGCTGTCTGTGGCTAGCAGTAGCCAATCAACAAACGTATTGTGAGTTGTAAGTTGTTCTCTTTTATAAAACGAAATGCCTCGCAATCTTTGGGCGCACTCACAGCATTGCAGCGTCATTTTTTTATTTAATATCCGACTCCGTCCCACTGCCGTAAATTTCTATGCTCTATTCCGTCCTTATCACGTTACCAACAGTGAAATTGACTCCCGTACTGCGGGACTCCCGCGGGAATACCGTGACCCGTCACCCTCTACTACACTGTCAGAATTATTTTTTTCCTATAAAAAAATTAGCAGATTAAACTGAACATCTGACTTTGTTTTGTGATGAAAACAAAAATAAAAATGAAAGATGATGAACCTTTTGTTTGATGTTTTTTATTCCCCCTCCTTCTAAGCCCCCCTCCTCTCTATCAGAAGCCCCCCTCCTCTCTATCTGAAGCCCCCCCCACTCCTCTCTATCTGAAGTCCCCCCACTCCTCTCTATCTGAAGCCCCCCCACCTCTCTATCTGAAGTCCCCTCCTCTCTATCTGAAGTCCCCTTCCTGTCTATCTGAAGCCCCCCTCCTCTCTATCTGAAGCCCCCCTCCTCTATATCTGAAGCCCCTCCTCTCTATCCAACCCGTTCTCATTCCGAACTCGTAAAATAAGTACGTTTGGTCAGTGTCCTTCAGCGTCTGATGCGACGAAAAAGGCACCCTTCGGCGTATTTGTGTAACGTACTGGGAAGAGCCGCAGTTGGATGAGACTTAGCGAGTGGTATGTAAGAGGAAATTGCTGGGTAAGGACGGCGGATGGGTAAAACACCGGAATTTCACTCAGGAGACTCGGGTTCGCGCCCCGCGTGGCGCTTTGTTTCCCTATCTCCGGCGTGTGTTTCCCGGCTTTTGAGGCGTCTTTTCCCCGTTGTTTTTCTTTTGTTTCCCCCGTCTACGGCGTGTGTTTCCCGGCTTTTGAGGCGTCCATTCCCCGTTGTTTTTCTCCGAAAAAGGGACGGCAATAGTGGCGACCAAGCACGTTTACATGAGACGCTAAAGGAGACTTTTAACGTCAAATAAGAACGAGAAAGGCTCCTGACCGAACGTCCTTATTTTACGAGTTGGGTGTGAGAATGTGTTGCTCTATCTGAAGCCCCCCCCCACTCCTCTCTATCTGAAGCCCCCCTCCTCTCTATCTGAAGCCCCCCACTCCTCTCTATCTGAAGCCCCCCACTGCTCTCTATCTGAAGCCCCCCACCTCTCTATCTGAAGCCCCCACCTCTCTCCTATCTGAAGCCCCCTCCTCTCTATCTGAAGCCCCCCCTCCTCTCTGTATGAAGCCCCGCCCTCTCTCTATCTGAAGCCCCCCCACTCCTCTCCATCTGAAGCCCCCCACTCCTCTCTATCTGAAGCCCCCTCCTCTCTATCTGAAGCCCCCCCTTCTCTCTGTATGAAGCCCCGCCCTCTCTCTATCTGAAGCCCCGCCCCCTCTCTGTCTCATGTATGACATTCCCCGAACGCAAACTGTTTTCGGTGAAAGTGCCTTTAAATTTTTTGCACCCTCAGCCTGGTATAAACTGCAGAATCATCTTAAATTAGACTACCTACCAACACTGAGACAGTTTAACAGTAGGATAAAGGATTATTGGAGTACTGCATGCACATGTGCTGCTACTGAGCGCTGCTGGTGATTATGTGGAGATGATGTTAAATTGCCAACTGTTTTCTTTTTCTGTTGTCTGTTTTTGTTGTATATTTTAAATATGGAACTTTTGTACTGCTGTCTTGGCCAGGACTCCCTTGAAAAAGAGATTCTGAATCTCAATGAGATTATTTCCTGGTTAAATAAAGGTTAATAAAAAATAAAAAAAATAATAAAAAGTCCTGCCCCCTCTCTGTCTGAAGTCCCGCCCCCTCTCTGTCTCACCTGCTGTGACTCACCTGCTGTGACTCAAAGCGTCCATCGGAGCGTCCCGGTGAAACCCGAGCTGGCGTGGCGGCTCGTGGTCACCGGAGCCGAGCAGCTGTTGAATGATTGATGGCCGACAGACACCGATCCTAAAAAGACCTGAGCAGGTAGAGGACAGTTAGACAGTGCTCTGAGGCTCCAACAGGCAGGTAACACCAGCAGGCAGGTAACATCTCTCTCACTCACATTCACTCTTTAGTCTATAAGATTAATCAGCAACCATTTGATGAATATTGTCTAGTTTCTTCTGTGTGTGTGTGTGTGTGTGTGTGTGTGTGTGTGTGTGTGTGTGTGTGTGTGTGTGTGTGTGTGTGTGTGTATCTGTGTGTGTGTGTCTGTGTGTGTGTGTGTGTGTGTTTATAAGATCTTTCTGTCATTCTTTAGTCTATAAGATGTCTGTCTGTCATTCTGCTCTTTGTCACAATCAACATGTTGATTAAGCGATTAATCAGCAACCATTTGATGACATTGTCTAGTTTCTTCTGTGTGTGTGTGTGTGTGTGTCTCTCTCTTTCTGTGTGTGTCTCTCTCTTTTTCTGTGTGTGTGTCTGTGTGTGTGTGTGCGTTTCTCTGTGTGTGTGTGTGTGTGTGTGTGTGTGTGTGTGTGTGTGTGTGTGTGTGTGTGTGTGTGTGTGTGTGTGTGTGTGTGCGCGTGTCTGTGTGTGTTAAATGTGAATATAGTCTAGTTTCTTCTCTCCTCTGGGACACTAAACTGAATCCTTTATTCCTTTCCTCTCTACATTCCTCCTTCCCTTTTACCATCCTTCCTTATTTATTCTTCCTTTATTCCGTCTTCTATCCTTCCTTCCCTTTTTCTTTCCATCCTTGCCTCCTCTTCTTTCCTTCCCTCCTTATATGCACGCATTACTTACAACTTACATAAACTGTAGAGCTGCAGAGATGAATGGATTAGTACCATTCTGATTAACGTTTTTTACGATCACTTTGCTACTAATTTCAGAACTTTGATGTCATTTTTCAAAACTCTAAACACAAAACTCAAAACGATCATCACTTGTAACAGTGGCTGTCCAATATTCAAAACACTGCATTGTGCATTCATATCTTTAAAGAAATTTTGCACTTGCACAATCATTTGTACAAAAAACTAATTGATGGTGAAATACCATGGAAACATTACTTTAGATCAGCCACACACAAGTTACACATAGTTTCACTGGGTCATCGTTCGTACAATCATTAAATATTGTAGTACAAAATAAGTGATACCTGTTTCATTATGGTACTCAATGTAAATACATCCCTGTAAAAGTACTGCAGTAGTAGAGAGAATACTACAGACCAATGTGGTACGAGTATATAATATATATATTTATTTATTTAACCTCCTTTATTTATCGAGATAAGTTGATTGAGAACAAATTCTCATTTGCAACAACGACCTGTCACATTCACACAGTTCCACATTCATACCTGGAAGCAGCCCAGTACAACCACAGTCTGATCTGTTGGATTATTCACATTCATACAATACTTTATATATATAATATATATTACGGTAAAGGTAGTACATGGGACCATAGAAACAGTGTCTGATAAACAGTAGTATATTACAGTAAAGGTAGTACATGGGACCATAGAAACAGTGTCTGATAAGCAGTAGTATATTACAGTAAAGGTAGTACATGGGACCATAGAAACAGTGTCTGATAAACAGTAGTACATTACAATAAAGGTAGTACATGGGACCATAGAAACAGTGTCTGGTAAACAGTAGTACATTACAGTAAAGGTAGTACATGGGACCATAGAAACAGTGTCTGATAAACAGTAGTACATTACAGTAAAGGTGGTACATGGGACCATAGAAACAGTGTCTGATAAGCAGTAGTATATTACAGTAAAGTATGATGATGAAATATTACATCCATAGATCATGTAGTCTAACTGGTTCGGCTTCACGCTAACTGGTGACAATGAATCTGGTTATCTTGAAACTTTCATGATCTAAACATGGAATATTGTTTGTCTGTTTCCATGCAACTAGTCATTAAGAGTAATACAACAGGTATCATTTTCAATCATTTTGAGCAGTTTTATGGATTGATAGTTAGATGATTGTAATGAAATGAATAGACAATTATCTAAAATGTAATGTGTGAATTACTTTTTGAAATAGTAGTACTTTGATGTTAAGTTGCCTCATATTGAACAGGTGATCTTTGTTAAATGAACAAATGATCTTTGGTTTATGTGTATTGTATCCAAGCAATTGAAAAAATGTATGTGTGTCTGTGTGTGTGTGTGTGTATGTGTGTCTGTGTGTGTGTGTGTGTGTGTGTGTGTGTGTGTGTGTGTGTGTGTGTGTGTGTGTGTGTGTGTGTGTGTGTGTGTGTGTCTGTGTGTGTCTGTGTCTATGTGTGTGTGGTTTTAAGTGTGTAGCTTTGAGTAATTGGGATGGATTGTGTGTTTGCTGACAGGTGATGCTGTCAGGATGTCTGACGGGAGGCAGCGAACATTGTCCACATCTGGAGAGTCTCTGTACCAGATCCTGGGTCTACAGAAAGGCTGTTGCCATGACGACATCAAGAAGTCCTACAGGTAAGCCCCGCCCACTCACATAATCCTGACTCACCAAATACTGTACGTACCAACACATTTCTGTAGCTAGCTATGAAAACACTTACAGACAAGACACCTCTTGCAAATGTGTTAACCCTTTCTCACTGGATTGACACATTTTCCCCAACAGTTAAAGGCCACCATTTGTTGAAATTGGGTTATTCACCGTCTCCTCTATATTTATATAGGTGAGCAAACGCATTTTTGTCTCAGTGCATGCATTGTCTTAGTCCACCGCCGCCGCCGCTAGCTTAGCTTAGCATAATGAATTTGTTGCCGTTAGCATATAGTGAGTAAAAGTGACCCAACAACAATAAAAACAAAACCTAATTACTTCTTGTGGCCTGTGTCTCCACAATGAGTACAAATAGCAATGCAGATTAAGACTAGATGATAACCTAGGCAGATATTGACTTGGGACTATAGTGACCTTTTTCACGGCAGACATGTTGACATGTCGTAGTAGGAAAAGCACAGGTGTATTCAAAACCATTACTGATGGCTCTATTCCACTTAGGAGAGGTCCTGGTATTAAACTATTACTGATGGCTGCATTCCACTTAGGAGAGGTCCTGGTATTAAACCATTACTGATGGCTGCATTCCACTTAGGAGAGGTCCTGGTATTAAACCATTACTGATGGCTGCATTCCACTTAGGAGAGGTCCTGGTATTAAACCATTACTGATGGCTGCATTCCACTTAGGAGAGGTCCTGGTATTAAACCATTACTGATGGCTGCATTCCACTTAGGAGGTCCCGGTATTAAACCATTAATGATGGCTGCATTCCGCTTAGGAGAGGTCCTGGTATTAAACCATTACTGATGGCTGCATTCCACTTTAGAGAGGTCCTGGTATTAAACCATTACTGATGGCTGCATTCCACTTAGGAGAGGTCCTGGTATTAAACCATTAATGATGGCTGCATTCCACTTAGGAGAGGTCCTGGTATTAAACCATTAATGATGGCTGCATTCCACTTAGGAGAGGTCCTGGTATTAAACCATTACTGATGGCTGCATTCCACTTAGGAGAGGTCCTGGTATTGTGCATGCTGACTCACTGAAATATCTTACTGGGACAATTGAGCCATCGTTAAGGTTATCAAGCTCAGCTGTGCTTTTCCTACTATCACAAGTCAAAATGTCTGCTGTGAAAAAGGTCCATTGGGTGGAAGTAAAAATGCATTTGCCCACCTATATAAATATAGAGGAGATGGTGAATAACCCTATTTCAACAAACAGTGGAGTCTTCCTTTAACACGGATGTCATTAAAAGCAGTCCAAACTCCGTTGTTTTAGCTATGGTAACCAAACAGAAAGCATCTGTTCCTAACTATTAGAAACTACCTCCATCAGTATGAAATCACTGAAGCACCTGTTTGACACTCCTTCACACAAATCTTCAATTAACAGTCAGTGTGCAGGGTTAGGCCATGTGGCCCCATAGATCAGTCTGCAGGGTTAGGCCATGTGGCCCCATAGATCAGTGTGCAAGGTTAGGCCATGTGGCCCCATAGATCAGTCTGCAGGGTTAGGCCATGTGGCCCCATAGATCAGTCTGCAGGCCTTAAAGGTGCAGCGTCTGTGTTGTTCTTTGCCAACATGGATGGAAGAGGTCTAAGACAGAAGAGACTAGTAGTATCAATCTGTCTGTGTGTCTCCCTGTTGTGTGTGTGTGTGTGTGTCTGTCTGTCTGTGTGTGTGTGTGTGTGTGTGTGTGTGTGTCTGTGTGTGTGTGTGTGCATGTGTGTGTGTGTGTGTGTGTGTGTGTGTGTGTGTGTATGTGTGTGTGTATGTGTGTGTGTGTGTGTGTCTCTGTGTCTCTTTGTCTGTGTGTTTGTGTGTGTGTCTCCCTGTGTGTGTGTGTGTGTGTGTGTGTGTGTGTGTGTGTGTGTGTGTGTGTGTGTGTGTGTGTGTGTGTGTGTGTGTGTGTGCGGGTGTGTGTGTGTGTGTGTGTGTGTGTCTGTCTGTCTGTCTGTCTGTGTGTGTCTCTCTGTGTGTTGCAGGAAGCTGGCGTTGCGGTTCCACCCCGATAAGAACCCTGATAACCCCGAGGCAGCGGAGAAGTTTAAGGAGCTGAACAGCGCCCACGCCGTTCTGTCGGACCTCACCAAGAGGAACATCTACGACTCGTACGGCTCTCTGGGGCTCTACGTGGCTCAGCAGTTCGGAGAGGACAACGTCAACGCATACTTCATGCTGTCCACCTGGTGGGCCAAGGTGGGCGGGGCTTACACTGCCTCTGTGTGATGTCATCAAAGAAGTTAGTAGGGGCTTACACTGCCTCTGTGTGATGTGTTTTTTTGGGGGGGGCGTTTAAACCTTTATTTATCCGGGTAAGTCGACATTCATACTTGGAAGCTGCCCAGTACCACCATAGACTGACCTGATCACATTCATACCTGGAAGCTGCCCAGTACCACCACAGTCTGATCTGATCACATTCATACCTGGAAGCTACCCAGTACCACCACAGTCTGACCTGATCACATTCATACCTGGAAGCTACCCAGTACCACCACAGTCTGACCTGATCACATTCATACCTGGAAGCTGCCCAGTACCACCACAGTCTGATCTGATCCCATTCATACCTGGAAGCTACCCAGTACCACCACAGTCTGATCTGATCACATTCATACCTGGAAGCTGCCCAGTACAACCACAGTCTGATCTGATCACATTCATACCTGGAAGCTGCCCAGTACAACCACAGTCTGATCTGATCACATTCATACCTGGAAGCTGCCCAGTACTAACACAGTCTGATCTTGTGGCCACTGAGCAGCTCCACTGGAGCCGTTGGGGTTAAGGGCCTTGCTCAAGGGCACCTCAGTGGTGGTAATGAGGGAGGGACAAGCGCTGCTTTTTCACTTTCCCCATCCAGTCACAAGCTTGCTTCTTAACCACTAGGTCACCACTCCCCCTAATGTCATCAAACAGGAAAGCTGTGTTAGAAACCATTCCCTATATAGTGTGTTTGGTAGTTCATTTCATTCACTATATCAGGGGTGTCAAACTCAACTTCCCAGAGGGCCACACTGGAAACTAAGAATCACATCAAGGGCGAGACAGTTTTAGTTTATTGAAATGCTGTTATTTAATCAAAAAAGTCAAATAACCTTGACTGTATTATTACATGTGTCATATAGTCTTCTCTCTCACAGTTTGGTCGACCTAATTTCCTAAAGAAGTCAGGAAAAAGTTCCTCAGCAATCATAGATAAAAAGTGACAAAAACTTCGTAAAAAGTGACAAAAACGTCAGAAAAAGAATAAAACTAGGAAAAGGAAAGCTGTGGGGCGCCCAGATGGCTCGGTTGGTGGAGCGGGCGCCCACCTGTAGAGGTGTGTTCCTCGGCACAGCGGGCTGTGGGTTCAACTCCGGCCTGCGGCCCTTTGCTGCATGTCATTCCCCCCTCTGTCTCTCCCCCCTTTCATGTCTTCTGCTGTCATATCATAATAAAGGCTGAAAATGCCCCCAAAAAAATAATCTTTAAAGGGATACGCCACCGTTTGTTGAAATAGTTCTTATCACGGTCTCCCCTGGCTGTAGATAGGTGGGCCAACGCATTTTTTAAGTAATTAGGTTGTTGTTTTGTCTTTTCTTGGCTCACTTTTACTCACAACATGCTAACCGGCAACATAGGATTCCATTCACTACGCTAAGCTAACTAGCGGCGGCGCTGCCGGTGTTGCACTGGACTAAAACAATGCATGCTCAATAAATGCGTTGGCCCACCTATCTACAGCCAGGGGAGACCATGATAAGACCTATTTCACCTATCTACAGCCAGGGGAGACCGTGATAAGCCCAATTTCACCTATCTAAAGCCAGGGGAGACCGTGATAAGCCCTATTTCACCTATCTACAGCTAGAGGAGACTGTGATAAGCCCTATTTCACCTATCTACAGCCAGGGGAGACCATGATAAGCCCTGTTTCACCTATCTACAGCTAGAGGAGACCGTGATAAGCCCTATTTCACCTATCTACAGCTAGAGGAGACCGTGATAAGACCTATTTCACCTATCTACAGCTAGGGGAGACCGTGATAAGCCCTATTTCACCTATCTACAGCCAGGGGAGACCGTGATAAGACCTATTTCACCTATCTACAGCTAGAGGAGACCGTGATAAGCCCTATTTCACCTATCTAAAGCCAGGGGAGACCGTGATAAGACCTATTTCACCTATCTACAGCCAGGGGAGACCGTGATAAGCCCTATTTCACCTATCTAAAGCCAGGGGAGACTATGATAAGCCCTATTTCACCTATCTACAGCTAGGGGAGACAGTGATAAGCCCTATTTCACCTATCTACAGCCAGGGGAGACTGTGATAAGCCCTATTTCAACAAACGGTGGCGTATCCCTTTAACTAAAATTAAGAAAAGAAAGGAAAGCTGTGTTAGAAACTGTTGCCTATATAGTGTGTCTTTCTGCCTCCAGGGTCTGTTCTTTGTCTGCGGCGTGCTGACCGGCTGCTACTGCTGCTGCTGTCTCTGCTGCTGCTGTAACTGCTGTTTTGGGAAGCTGAAGCCGACGCCGCCGGGGGAGGGGGGGGGGCCGGACTACGTCTCCCCCGACGACCTGGAGGAGGAGATACGCAACGACCCCGACGACGGTGAGGTCACAGGAAGCTCTGGTCTTTTATTTTGACAGTCAGGAGACTCTGGGCTTTCATTTTGACAGTCAAGAAGCTCTGGGCTTTTATTTTGACAGTCAGTAACATAACAGGAAGCTCTGGGCTTTTATGTGTGTGTGTGTGTGTGTGTGTGTGTGTGTGTGCGTGTGTCTGTGTGTCTGTGTGTCTGTGTGTGTGTGTGTGTCTGTCTGTGTCTGTGTGTGTCTGTGTGTGTGTGTGTGTCTTTGTGTGTGTCTGTGTGTGTGTGTGTGTGTTAGTACGTGATGTAAAACCTCTGTAACGTTACTTTTTTGTCATCATTTTAGTATTTTTACATTACTCATTTTAAGCCAATCCCAGTCTCTCAGGTCCAGACCCTCCTCCACAGCTCTGTGGAGGAAGGTCTGACTATTCCACACAGCATTCCTGGATGGGGGGGGACAACGTGCTCTGGTTTATTGGCATTTCTTTAAACCAATCAGAATCATCGTGGGCGGGGCTAAGCTCCGGACGGAGCCACGGTGCCTCTGCTAAATAGTCTCAGGAAGGAACTGGTTCTGGTGGAACATGTGGACGTTCAAAAGTAGTTTTAGTCGTGCAACAGAAAACTCAGATTGGACAGACAGACAGATAGTCTGGCTAGCTGTTAGACAGACAGACAGACAGACAGATAGTCTAGCTAGCTGTTAGACAGACAGACAGACAGACAGACAGATAGTCTAGCTAACTGTTAGACAGACAGACAGTCAGACAGATAGTCTAGCTAGCTGTTAGACAGACAGACAGACAGACAGACAGACAGACAGACAGACAGACAGTCTAGCTAGCTGTTAGTTAGACAGACAGACAGACAGTCTAGCTAGCTGTTAGACAGACAGACAGACAGACAGACAGAAAGATAGTCTAGCTAGCTGTTTGACAGACAGACAGACAGACAGACAGACAGACAGACAGATAGTCTAGCTAGCAGTTAGACAGACAGACAGACAGACAGACAGACAGACAGATAGTCTAGCTAGCTAGCTGTCTGGATTTACCCTGCAGAGATCTGAGGAGCAGTTAACCATCCTCACAAATCCACCGGAGGTTAGAACCCCGACACAGAGACAGAGGAAGGGGGTACCAGAGCTATCCCAGAAATGGGACATGGTTGATACAGACTACTGGTTCAGATATATTTTACTAGTTGGTGTTTGTTTGTGTGCAGATGTTGAAACTCCGATCGTTCAGCAGCCGACGAACGCCAGCGAGAAAACTCAGCTGATCACCGACGGCCACCGCAGATACGGAGACACCTACACATGAAACAGGAAACAGGAAACAGGAAACAGGAAACAGGAAACAGAAAAATGCGTATGAAATCAAAAGTGAATTGGAATTCATGTTGAAGCAACAGTCCTCATCTTCCTCTGATAAACACATAATAACTTTATCTTCTATATAATGTAGAAAGACAGACAGACAGACACAAAGAAAGACAGACAGACAGAGACAGACAGACACAGGCACAGACACAGACAGACAGACGGAGACAGACAGACAGACAGACAGACAGACAGACAGGCAGACAGGCAGACTGGCAGACACAGATACAGACGGACAGACACAGAGACAGACAGACAGAAAAGACAGACACAGAGAGAGACAGACAGACAGACACAGAGACAGAGAGACAGACAGACACAGAGACAGACAGACAGACAGACAGACACACAGACAGACAGACAGACAGGCAGGCAGAGACAGAGAGTAAAAGTCCAGAGAAATGTCTTCAGGCTTTTTATTTATTCATTTTTTTTGGTAAAGGTAAGAAAAGAAACATACAGAAAAAGATTATGTTATTATTATATTATTATTATTATTATTATTTTATTATTATTATGATTATTATGATTATTATTATTTTATTATTTTATTATTTTATTATTTTATTATTATTTTACTATTATTATGATTATTAATATTTTATTATTTTATTATTTTATTATTTTATTTTTATTATTTTATTATTATTATTATTATTATTAAATGATCTTGTTTTTAGACTGTTGCTTTAAATCTGAACTTTGTTTTATTATGTGTTATGAAACTAGCGCTCTGATTGGTTGTGAGTGATGACGGAGAGGCGGAGCTTCAAACAGCTGATCTAAATATGATTCAACATTTAATATTTCATGATTAGGTTCATATAAACGTCCCGTGTTGATGTAAATAATGTGTTGGCTTCCTGTTGGTGTGTTTATTTGAGTTGAGTTTGTTTGGAAAATTAAAAACAAAATAAATGAGAAAACTAGAATTTCATTTTTCAGCTTTATACTCTGTGTGTGTGTGTGTGTGTGTATGTGTGTCTGTGTGTGTGTATATGTGTGTGTGTGTGTGTGTGTGTGTGTGTGTGTGTGTGTGTGTGTGTGTGTGTGTGTGTGTGTGTGTGTGTGTATGTGTGTGTGCATGTGTGTGTTATGTGTATGTGTATGGAGTTATATTCCTATCTTTAATCAAGAGCGCATTCTTTCAATTTGAGAGCATTTCTCACTGATATTACGTTCAGATTTTGTAATAATTTCCCTCAAAACCTTGCTCTCACACTCAAATAGTCACTGCTCGCGCTTGGATTTGCTCTGCTTGTGCTCAAAGTTTGTGCTCGCGCTTGGATTTGCTCTGCTTGTGCTCAAAGTTTGTGCTCGCGCTTGAATTTGCTCTGCTTGCACTCAAACTTTCTGCTTGGACTCAGATATGTTGTTGTTTGGACAGATTTCCTGCTCTCAGCTTTGAACCTTCTCCTCGCACTCAGGCTGATTCTGCTCCCTTGCAAATTTCTGTTTCTGCTCGGATTTCTCCTGCGCGGTTTTTTTGTGTGTTGTGTTAACCCTATCAAAAGTCAACAACCAATAGAATGCCAGCTGTAGTGTTGACCAATGAAATGATCCCAACCCCGTTGAGGGTGCGTTCACTTTACTTTAGAACGTCTGTTGAGGGCGACTGTAACCTGACTGTAACCAAGTTTATATATCCCCGCGCCGTTTATAGCTTTATTATAAGTATATGTCAACAATGTGCACAGAATGGTCGACGCACTTTCACCTGCACCCGTCAGGAAACGGGAGAAAGCTTTGAAGTGGGACGTATGAAGTTATGTCCACAACTACGAGGGTGAGTAACATAATTTAAGCACCTAGCTAGCTAGCTAGCATATGGCCTAGCTTGATGTCCAGAAACAAATAGACGTGGTTTAATGTACCTAAACAATGATCAATGATTACCAAATTTCTCTCTCATATTGCTCCTCATAACCACTGAAAACTGTCAAAAAATCTAACCCAAAGTCCAATTATTATGGACGTTATGTGACTGATAACTGATTGATATCTGATTGATCATTGTTTAGGTACATTAAGTTACCACGTTAAGCTTTTCACGTTAAGCGTTAGAATGTCCCGGCTGCTGTTGAGGGAAACTGTAGTCTATAACTTCCTGAGCGACTGATCGTCCATTTTTTCCCCCTTTACATAATAAATATGGCTATGAAATGGAGCATGAAATACATAAATGAGGCAATACATATATAGGCATTAGTCATTATAGTTCAATAGCCTAAATACATATGTTTTACTTATATTTATTTCCGGGGACTTTTATTTATTCCGTCTATTTATATGCACGTTATATTCAAAGGAAGTTTAGTTATCTCACAGGCTCAGACTAAAAGCAGCAGCAAGCCTGCCTGACATCAGTGCATAGCATATCACTGCAAAGTAAATAAAATATGAATAAATCGGCGCGGTAGATTCCCAGGTCAGCTAGACGAGTTAACGCAGCTCTGCAGACGGACCAGAGTCAGTCAGCACCGGGAAGCGAACCGCGGGGACCAAGCTCACAGGGCTGGTAGCTAGCTGCTAGCTAGCTGCAGCAGCTAATATTAGAATATTAGACCCAGCACCAGAGGTCTGATCCCCATGATTTAAAACGAAAATCAAATAACCATTTGTTTTTAATACCTGTTTATGAAATGAAAATCAAATGAACGAAAAGTACACGGACCCAGTCTGTTAAGTACAATTTCACCACTAATAAAACAGATCTAGAGATGATATGCTTTATTTGCAACTTAAATGTTATTTTTAATTAATTACAAAGCAAACTGAGCAGAAAGAACAAGTATTTTGTTGGTTTCTTTCTCTTCTTCCAGGTGTGACTGAAGTACCCCTGTTGAGCTGCATCACAGCTGCACTATGTGCATGGACCTGTGCCAGTCAGCACATCACTCACCTGTGTGCAGAGGACAGGCAGCAGTAGCACAAACCAAGAAGGTTGGCAAGTCTGATAATAATGCAATTGTAAAAATAATAATAATATAATAGTAAAATCATGTTACATACACTTATGTTTCTTGCTTAAATTCACAGGGTGCACAACCAGGCCTGGGAGAGAAAATTACTGATGTCCACAAAACCAAATCAGAGAAGGTAAGGTAAGATAGTAATGATGTTAAAGCAAGCTATGTCCACCTAATATATTACGTGTTGATGTCTATGAATCTGTCTTTAATAGGAGCATACTATACAAAGACAACAGTGGAGAGTTCCTGGATCGGTCTGTCCTCAAAGTGCCAGAGATCTACAAGGACTTCACCCTTTTCTGCACCATCAGCGTATAATCAAAGTGATAAAAGAGAGAACTAATTATTGTTTTCTCTGTTGACATGAATAGGTGCCTGTAATGTCTGCCCATATATTCAATCAATTCAATAAATGTTGATAAGTATCACTGATATTTCTTAAATCATTGTAGTTTTTCAGAGCAATAAGATACAGATTATTAAAACCATGTTCATATTTGCAACAAATTAAAACCCTGATCAAGGCAAATTGTTTTTTCATGTTCCATAACATTTATAAAAAAAAAACAGTACAATTAAATTTACCAGAGCTTACACTTGGTAAATAGCTTTAATTTACCTTGTCAAAACAATGAGTCTTCATAACAAATTGCACAATATTTGACACAAAACCTTAAAAGTGTATGGTTCATACTACAGTGAAGCAGTACAATGTGCCTATAGGATTTACTGTAGCAGGAACATTGATATTGGCAAACAGATGACCCATGTTCAGGTGTGTGTGTGCAGGGTTATGAATAAAGATAAGATAAGCCTAGTGTTCACAAGAGGGATGATTCAGGTATGGCAACACAAATTAAGAATAATTCAATTAAATAGGAGGTATGTACAACTAGTAGAAGATAAATTAACTATACAAGAGCAATTAAGGTAAAGTTATGAGGTGGCAAGCTAAAGTATAGTCAATAGCATGGAGTCAAGTCAACAGTGTACACCAGAATAATATATACTGTGATTAAGTAATGATACTTACTGTTGTCTTACTAATATAACACAAAAAATAATACAGTGTTTGATGCAGTATGGAGAACAACCAAGTCCCATATGAACCCAAGATACTTTAAGTGCAGCTGTTGATGATGTTCACTACAAAACAAAACTTACAGATGGTTGTAGTCTGTAGCGCCACTACAGTAGGTAGATCAGGAGCATATGGTTGTAGTCTGTAGCCAGTCATACAGTAGGTAGATCTGGAGCAGATGGTTGTAGTCTGTAACCAGCCATACAGCAGGTAGATCTGGTGCGTATGTCGTAGCCAGCCAGACAGTAGGTAGATCTGGAGCAATGGTTGCTTGTAGCGTCTGTAGCCAGCGCCATACAGTAGGTAGATCTGGAGCAGATGGTTGTAGTCTGTAGCCAGCCATACAGTAGGTAGATCTGGAGCAGATGGTTGTAGCCTATAACCAGCCATACAGTAGGTAGATCTGGAGCCAGGTGGTTGTAGTCTGTAACCAGTCATACAGTAGGTAGATCTGGAGCAGATGGTTGTAGTCTGTAGCCCGAGCCGTACAGGTAGATCTGGAGCAGATGGTTGTAGTCTGTAACCAGTCATACAGTAGGTAGATCTGGAGCAGATGGTTGTAGTCTGTAGCCAGCCGTACAGCAGGTAGATCTGGAGCAGATGGTTGTAGTCTGTAGCCAGCCATACAGCAGGTAGATCTGGAGTAGCAGGGTGAATTCTAGCTATCATGGGTTGGTGATATGACACACAGATCAACAGGGGTCAAACCCCTCAGCCCCACCTGGATGAAAAAAAGTAAAACAAAATACTTGTTTTTTCAGTTCGTTTGCTTTGTATTAATTAAACAAATAACTGCTATTTAAGGAGCAAATAAGAAACCATATCATTTCTAGATCTGTTTTTATTATAGTGATAAAATTGAACTTAACATTACTACGTTTATTCATACAGATTGCTATGAATCTATTTTCAAACTAATGTTATATGAAGGAATGAAGACTAAATTCTGATGAACAACACACAACAGTGATGCAAAAACTGACACAAACAATCCAGTTTCTTGTGTTCTTTCAGTTATATTACAGTTTATGTTTTACTACTGGCTCTAACGTGAAATTAGCCAAATCCCAGGAACATGGTTAACCAAACGAGGAAAAAATATAAAGTAGGGTCATCACATATACACATACTGTCCCTCATATGTCGTTCAATCTAGCTAGCTATACAATAAAGAACATCTATTTGTTTCTGGACATAAGCTTAGCCAGCGCGTAGCTAGCTAGCTAGGTGCTTAAGTCTATGTTACTCACCCTCGTAGTTGTGGACATAACTTCATACGTCCCACTTCAAAGCTTTCTCCCGTTTTCCTCGACGTTGCAGGTGAAAGGCGTCGACCATTCTGTGCGCATATGGTTACATATACTTATAATAAATCTATAAACGGCGCGGGGATATATAAACTTGGTTACAGTCAGGTTACAGAGCAGCCGCCTCAACAGACGTTCTAAAGTAAAGTGAACGCACCCTCAACGGGGTTGGGATCATTTCATTGGTCAACACTACAGCTGGCATTCTATTGGTTGTTGACTTTTGATAAGGTTATAACACACAAAAAATCCAAGCCGCAGGAGAAATCCGAGTAGAAACTTTGCAAGTGAGCAGAATCAGCCTGAGTGCGAGGAGAAGGTTCAAAGCTGAGAGCAGGAAATCTGTCCAAACAACAACATATCTGAGTCCAAGCAGAAAGTTTGAGTGCAAGCAGAGACAACAACCAAGCAAAACAGTAGACAATTTGAGTGTGAGAGCAAGGTTTTGAGGGAAATTATTACAAAATCTGAACGTAATATCAGTGAGAAATGCTCTCAAATTGAAAGAATGTGCTCTTGATTAAAGATAGGAATATAACTCCATATATGTGTGTGTGTGTGTGTCTGTGTGTGTGTGTGTGTGTGTGTGAGTGTGTGTGTAGGTGTGTGAGTGTGTGTGTGTGTGTGTATGTGTATGTGTGTGTGTCTGTGTGTGTGGTATATGTGTGTGTTTGTGGGTGTCTGTGTGTGTGTTTGTTGTGTGTGTGTCCCTTTAATAAACTCCCCCCTGTCCTTCACAAAGTGGACTGTCCCTTTGATAACTTCTCCCCACTTTGCTCTGTCATGCCTCTTCGTGACCTTTGACATATATGGGCATGTCGGCATGACAACAGCTGACGTCTGCCGGTCTAAAAACAGCATCGTCACCCTGCAGTCTGAAGGCCTCAGCACCGCTTTCTCTCTCTTCTTTTCTTCTGTCATTCTTTATATTATTGACTTTATTCTAGCCTACTAGGCCTACTGCCGCTCCCCGTGTGTCCGGTGTGACGGCGGTCTCCCACGGGACTCCTCGCGCACCGACACGGTACCGACACGCCGCCGGAACTAATAACAAACATGGAGAGTCTGGAGAAACAGCTGATCTGTCCCATCTGTCTGGAGGTGTTCACCAAGCCGGTGGTGATCTTGCCCTGCCAGCACAACCTGTGCAGGAAATGTGCCAACGACGTGTTCCAGGTGAGACACACGCGCATACACACACACACACACACACACACACACACACACACACACACACACACACACACTGTTTACAAGGACACTCAGACATCTAAATTAAGAAACATTTATTGATTCTTTTATTCACCCACCAGACTCCATGTAAATAATCAGGACTTTTATCATCGTGAAACACACTTCATTCAAAGTGGACAGAAACTAAATAAAACTATCAAAGGCCGTCTTGGTTCATCTTTCCACTGTTCCAACAATCACCACTCTGGTTTGGTTGAAATAAACCCTTAATTCACCCATTTACATGTGGAGATATGCTGGCTCTATACACACCTTAAAAGTCCTGATTATTTACATGGAGTCTGGTGGAGATATGCTGGCTCTATACACGCTAAAAGTCCTGATTATTTACATGGAGTCTGGTGGAGATATGCTGGCTCTATACATGCTAAAAGTCCTGATTATTTACATGGAGTCTGGTGGAAATATGCTGGCTCTATACACGCTAAAAGTCCTGATTATTTACATGGAGTCCAGGTGGACATTTTTTTAAATTATTGATGACAGAGAACATCTTAACAACACACACACACACACATAGGTTTCACAAACACCCATGTTGAGCCAGGCTGATATTACAGTGGGTGAAGTTCTCAGGTGTGTGTATTTTAATGTGAGGCACTTTGAGTTTACCTGTGTGATGCTCCGCCCCCCCCCCCCCTGCAGGCGTCCCAATCCCTACATGACGTCGAGGAGCGGCTCCACGGTGACGTCCGGCGGGCGGTTCCGCTGCCCGTCCTGCCGCCACGAGGTGGTTCTGGACCGCCACGGCGTCTACGGGCTGCAGAGGAACCTGCTGGTGGAGAACATCATCGACATGTACAAGCAGGGGAGCAGCAGGTAACACACACACACACACACAGAGACACACACACAGAGACAACACACACACAGACAAACACACACACACACACACACAGACACACACACACACAGACACACACACAGGTAATACCACAGATACACACACAAACAGGTAACACACACACAGCAGGTAAAAACACACACACACACACACACACACAGACACACACACACAGAGACACACACACACAGACACACACACAGACACACACACACAGAGACACACACACAGAGACACACACACACACACACACACAGCAGGTAACACACACAGATACTCACAGATACACACACACAGCAGGTAACACACACACAGCAGGTAACACACACACACACACATACACACAGCAGGTAACACACACACACACAGATACACACACACACACACATACACAGACACACACACAGAGACACACACAGAGACACACACACAGAGACACACACACACACACAAAACACACAAGACACACACAACAGACACACACACACACACACACACAGAGACACAGACACAGAAAGATACACACACAACACAGAGACACAAGAGACACACACACAGAGACACACACACACACAGAGACACACACACAGAGAGACACACAGAGACACACACACACACCGAGAGACACACACACACACACACACACACACCGAGACACACACACACACACACACCGAGAGACACACACAGAGAGGCACACACACACACACAGACACAGACACATAGAGACACACACACACAGACACACACACAGACACACACACACAACACACACACCTATACATAGACACACACACACACAGACAGCATCCCCATGCTATGAGCTGAATCAGGTTCTATCTAGTGAGCTCAACATTGTACTTAATTGAATAATATCAAACAAACTTGTGCTTAATGCATTAAAAACAGTCTGTAGGATATTTGGCTCTAAACATAAATTAGCACATGCAGGGCTGGACTGAATCTTGTAGCTGCAGGCCAATCTATAAAACCAGTAAATCAAGTGAATCTTCTAGGACTACGGCTTGATAGTGCATTGTCATGGTCAGATCACATTGACTATATGGTTACTAAGATGGGCAGAGCAGTGGCCACCACAAGGAAATGCTCACCGTTTCTACCCTCTTCTTCACTAAGGCAAATAGATTGCTCTTTAGTTCTCTGCCACTTGGATTATTGCTCAGTAATCTGGACATCTGCTTCAAAAACCCTACTTAGAGAACTTCAAGTAGCACAAAGCAAAGCGGTCAGACTTGTTCTGACGTGCAATTCTAGGTCCAATGTTGTTAAAATGCATGAACGTCTTAAATGGTTGAGTGTTGAAAAAAAAACTATTGGCCAATGTGCTTACTTTGTTGCACTCTGTTATTCAAACTCAGACACCATCATTTATTTTTGATAGCATACTTTACAGTTCAGATATCCATACCTATTTAACAAGAGGAGCCAGTGAGGGGCAGGTGACTTTACCTTTGCCAAAATCTAATAACTTGAAAATAACTTTCATTTATAGAGCAAGTTCTATGTGGAATAAAATTCCAAGTAACATTTGTTTTATTACAGGAAAGGTATATTTTAAGAAGAAAGTCAAATCTTACCTTCATTTAAATTGCTTATCATGACGTTTCTGATTGTGTGGTGAAAAAATGTCTGATTTTCGTCTCTTGTGATCTACCTTAATGTTAGCCATGTAATATATTGTAATATATAACTTTGTTTTCAAGATATTTCTCTATTCTGTTTGTTATTGTTTTCATTTCATTTTAATTGTAATTTTTCTTCTTGTTATTTAGTTTTGTAAGCAGATATTGTTGTGTATATATATTTCTTTTCTTATCAGTATATGTTATGTGATGTTTTAATATTGTCTGATTAAATGTTGTTTTGGACCCCAGGAAGGCTAGCTGGTCATCTAGGCGTCAGCTAATGGGGATCCTTATAATACATACAAATACAAAATACACACAGAGACACATCTCTCTCACATCTCTCCCTGTCTCTCATCATGTCTGTCTCTCTCCCTGTCTCTCTCATCCTGTCTGTCTCTCTCCCTGTCTCTATCATCCTGTCTGTCTCTCTCCATGTCTCTTTCCCTGTCTCTCATCCTATCTTCCTCTCTCCCTGTCTCTCTCCCCGTGTCTCATCCTGTCTGTCTCCCTCCCTGTCTCCACCCCCGTCCACCTGTCTATCTCTCTCCATGTCTCTCTCCCTGTCTCTCATCCTATCTGTCTCTCTCCCTGTCTGCCCCCCATCCACCTATCTGTCTGTCTCCATGTCTCTCTCCCTGTCTCTCATCTTATCGGTCTCTCTCCATGTCTCTCATCCTGTCTGTCTCCCCCCCTCCTCTCCACCTGTCTGTCTGTGTGAGCAGCAGACCGGTCCCTGAGGAGAAGTTGGAGCAGCCGATGTGTGAGACCCACGCTGAGGAGAGGATCAACATCTACTGCGTGAGCTGCAGCCTTCCCACCTGCTCGCTCTGCAAAGTCTTCGGGGCGCACAGAGACTGTGAGGTGGCGCCGCTGGACGCTGTCTTCCACACGCAGAAGGTCACACACAGAGAGACACACACAGACACACACACACAGAGACACACACACAGACACACACACACACACACAGACACACACACACACACACACACACACACACACAGACTGCCACATGGCGTTGCTGGACGCCATCTTTCACACGCAGAAGGTGACGCTTAGAGACACACACAGAGACACACACACACACACAGAGACACACACACATACACAGAGACACACACACACACACACACACAGAGACACACACACACACACACACACACACACACAGACTGCCACGTGCATCTGGGCCTTGGATCTTTCACACGCAGAAGGTGACGCTTAGAGACACACACACACAGGCACACACACACACACACAGAGACACACACACAGAGACACACACACAGACAGAGACACACACAGACACTCACACACAGAGACACACACACAGAGACACACACACAGACAGAGACACACACAGAGACCGAGACACACACACAGAGACACACACACAGACAGAGACACACACAGACACTCACACACAGAGACTCACACACAGAGACACACACACAGACAGAGACACACACAGAGACCGAGACACACACACACACACACAGAGACACACACACAGACAGAGACACACACAGACACTCACACACAGAGACACACACACACACACACACACAAACACACACGCGGTAGGGCACACACACACGCATAGAGACACACACACACACACACACACAGACACACAGAGACTGCCACGTGGCGTCGCTGGACGCCATCTTTCACACGCAGAAGGTGATGCACGCCACTTCCTGTTTACACACACCGTTACAGGGACACATGCAGTCTGAGGGACGCCATTATGCGTCGATGCGTAGCCAAATTTGTCGTCCTAGTTTTTGATACGCGTCGCGCCGATGAATCAACTTAGCAGAGCGAATTCATCAAACATAGGACTACTGAGTCACATTTTTCGGTGTGTGTGTGTGTGTGTGTGTGTGTGTGTGTTTGTGTGTGTTTGTGTGTGTGTGTGTGTGTGTGTGTGTGTGTGTGTGTGTGTGTGTATAGTCTATGCTGTGTGCCCTCCTCAAGAGGCTGAAATAGCCTACAGCAGGAGAGAGAGAGAGAGAGAGACCCAAATGTATTTATTTAAGCAACCTTTTATCAGTGTATTGGTCAGTGCTACCCAATCGTAGCACGCTGTACTGGTGGGGAAACACGCCAGCATCCAATAAACAGAAGTCAGTCTTGCTCGTGTTGACTCTGTAACGACTCTAAGTGTAGCTGTAAAGAGCCTATATAGCCTATCTGATGTTGGACCGTCACTCAGAACACACACTACGTTGTTATTATAGCCTATCCTACCCTTTATATATAGTAGCCTATCCTACCCTTTATATATAGTAGCCTATCCTACCCTTTATATATTGTAGCCTATCCTACCCTTTATATATAGTAGCCTATCCTACCATTTATATATAGTAGCCTATCCTACCCTTTATATATAGTAGCCTATCCTACCATTTATATATAGTAGCCTATCCTACCATTTATATATAGTAGCCTATCCTACCCTTTATATATAGTAGCCTATCCTACCCTTTTATATATAGTAGCCTATCCCCACCCTTTATATATTGTAGCCCTACCTACCATTTATATATAGTAGCCTATCCTACCCTTTATATATAGTAGCCTATCCTACCCTTTATATATAGTAGCCTATCCTACCCTTTATATATTGTAGCCTATCCTACCATTTATATATTGTAGCCTATCCTACCATTTATATATAGTAGCCTATCCTACCCTTTATATATTGTAGCCTATCCTACCATTTATATATTGTAGCCTATCCTACCATTTATATATAGTAGCCTATCCTACCCTTTATATATAGTAGCCTATCCTACCCTTTATATATAGTAGCCTATCTCCACACTTATATTATTTAGCCTATCCTACACATATATAGTAGCCTATCCTACCCTTATATATATGTAGCCTATCCTACCATTTATATATAGTAGCCTATCCTACACCCTTTATATATAGCCTATCTCCATACCCCTTATATATGGTAGCCTATCCTACCAGCACATATATTGTAGCCTATCCTACCCTTTATATATTGTAGCCTATCCTCACCCTTTATATATGTAGCCTAATCCCACCCTTTATATATTGTAGCCTATCCTACCCTTTTATATATAGTAGCCCTATCCTACCCTTTATATATAGTAGCCTATCCTACCCTCATATATAGTAGCCTATCGATTAACCAGCACATATGTGTGCATATTGCCAGAATATGTTGTCTGCCTGTCTCTGAAATTTTATATACTTATATATCTGCTAACATACGACAAAACGCATCAACATGTCATTTATTAAATGTATTTGTGTCTAAATGACATATAAACATCTTTTCCTATTCTATGTTGTTCTATGAAATGCATCGGTTCTATTTCGAGCACGCACACGTCTCACGCAGGCACTGTGCACGCTCTAACCTGTTACCATGGGAACCCAAATAAACACAGACACGCCACGCAGCCAGTGTGTAACCAGCCTTACAGGGACACATGCAGTCTGAGGGAGCAAAATTCTGTAGAATTTAACCAGATTTCAAACAATTTCTGGCTTGTGTGTGTGTGTGTGTGTGTGTGTGTGTGTGTGTGTGTGTGTGTGTGTGTGTGTGTGTGTGTGTGTGTGTGTGTGTGTGTCTACGTGTGTGTGTGTGTGTGTGTGTGTGTGTGTGTGTGTCTGTGTGTCTGTGTCTGTGTGTGTCTGTGTGTCTGTGTCTACGTGTGTGTGTCTGTGTGTCTGTGTCTACGTGTGTGTGTCTGTGTGTGTGTCTGTGTGTGTGTCTGTGTGTGTGTCTGTGTGTCTGTGTGTGTGTTTGTGTGTGTCTGTGTGTGTGTGTGTCTGTGTCTACGTGTGTGTGTCTGTGTGTGTGTGTGTGTGTGTGTGTGTGTGTGTCTGTGTGTGTGTGTGTGTCTGTGTGTGTGTTTGTGTGTGTGTGTGTGTGTGTGTCTGTGTGTGTGTGTGTCTCTGTGTCTGCGTGTGTGTGTGTGTCTCTGTGTGTGTAGGCCGAGCTGACTGACTGTATCTCCATGCTGGTTGGGAACAACGAGAGGACTCAGGCCATCATCAGTCAGCTGGAAAAATATTAAAGTTACAAATTCTGTGTGGTGTTATGTGTGTGTGTGTGTGTGTGTGTTGTTGTGTTGTTGTGTGTGTGTGTGTGTGTGTGTGTGTGTTGCGTGCTTGCCCCTGTGTGTGTGTCTCTGTGTTTGCTTGCGTGAGTGTGTTTGTGTGTGTCGCTGTGTGTGTGTGTCTGTCTTGCGTGTGTTCATGTGCGTGTGTGTCTGTGTGTTGCATGCGTGTTTGCATCCGTGTGTGTGTCTGTGTGTGTGTCAGTGTGTCAGTGTGTGTGTGTGTGTCTTTGTGTGTGTGTGTGTGTGTGTGTGTGTGTGTGTGTGTGTGTGTGTGTGTGTGTGTGTGTGTGTGTGTGTGTGTGTGCGTGCATGTGTGTGTCTGTCTGTGTGTGTGTGTGTGTGTGTCTGTTTTGTCTTTTTTATCCCTGTTTCTCTGCTGTTTTTTATTCACTGTTCAGCATTGTGTTGTTTCTGAAAGGCGCTGTATGAATAAAGTTTTGACTGATTGACTGCTCGTGTTTGCAGGAGAACGGGCGGCGCCAGAAGTCGAAGGTGTGCGAGACGTTTGATCAGCTGTTCTGTCTGCTGGAGGAAAGGAAAGGCGAGATGACGCTGCGCATCAACGCCGAGCAGGAAGAGAAGCTGGATTATATCAGAGGGCTGAGCAGGAAGTACAGCCAGCACCTGGAGGCCTCGGCCAAGCTGCTGGAGACCGCCATACAGACCATGGACGAGGCCGAGATGGCCGTGTTCCTGCAGGTGAGCCTGAACGCACCACCGATACAGCTGGGTACACTGAACGCACCACCGATACAGCTGGGTACACTGAACGCACCACCGATACAGGCTGGGTACACTGGGCTCTTATTTTGAAATAAAGGCTGGGTACACTGGGCTCTTATTTTGAAATGAAGGCACTTCTTTAACATGATGTAAATAATTTTTAACTTTCTCCTCTCTTCCCACAGACCACCAAACCTCTGCTGCAGAAGTGAGTCTTTACAACGTGTGTGTGTGTGTGTGTGTGTGTGTTTGTGTGTGTGTGTGTGTGTGTGTGTGTGTGTGTGTGTGTGTGTGTGTGTGTCTATGTGTGTGTGTGTGTCTGTCTGTTTGTGTGTGTTTATCAGTCCTTCCAGAAAAATGTGGAGTTTTTTTGTGATTGTTGCGGGGCAAAAATCCTGGATTATACGGCACGTTTTCTTAAAAAATGCGATGGAATATGCAGGAAATTTATGCAATTTTATGAAAATTTATGAAATTGCGGAAACTGCAGTTTGATGAAAAAGAGAAAAAACAGTGATTCTGTTGTGTGAAGTAAACGCAACATTTTTCAACTTTCTGCTAAGATATATTACGGGACTTTTTTGCAACGAAAATGCGGGGGATTATGAAATCATGCAAGCGCCGCATATTTTGCGCAGATATCGTCAATTTATGCGGCGAAAGTGCAGTGTATTTGAAAAAATGCGCCCCCCCCCCCGCATAAATATGCAGACTTTGGCTGATTATGCATTGAATTATGCGATCGCATAATTTTGAAGGAGCAGCTCCTTCAGCAACAGACTGATACACCCCCGGTGTAAGAAGGAGAGGTACCGCAGGTCCTTCATCCCGGCCGCTGTCACACTCTACCACACCTGCACCGCCACATAATGCTGTATTTTTTTTCGGGTCCTGTCTCAATCACCCACCACTCAGCATGACTCTATGTATATATTTGTTATTATCTGTATTTATATTTTTTCCATTCCAAGTACTTACTTTTTCAATATTATTTATATTATGGTCACACTTAAATATCATTCATATTATGGTTAATTACTTTTGCTATGTTATTTAATTACATATTATTCAATCTAATTTCACGTCAGTTACTTACTTACATTACAGTATTTTTTTGCACTATGGCCACCTCACTTTACTTAAATACTTTTTATATAATGCCACTTTACATTCATTCAGTGTTTTTTTGCACATTGTCTGTTGTTTGTTTGTTTGTTTTTTGGGTTGTTTTTATTGTGGAAAAACTGCTGCTGTAATAAGTGAATTTCCCCATCGTGGGATGAATAAAGTATTATCTAATCTAATAATAAAATTTTTCTGGAGGTGTGTGTGTGTGTGTGTGTGTGTGTGTGTGTGTGTGTGTGTGTGTGTGTGTGTGTGTGTGTGTGTGTGTGTGTGTGTGTGTGTGTGTGTGTGTGTGTGTGGAGAAGAATATTTTCTGTGTGAACAGAAAATAAAGGTTTTGTGTTTTAGCTGATAAATAAAGTTATTAAAGGTGCTATATGTTGTGTAATAAACCTGTTATTAAAGGTGCTATATGTTGTGTCCAGGATGGTGGAGGGCAGCAACACGTCTCACATGGAGAAACTGCAGTTGGGCTACGAGAAGATGGATCACTTCACGGCCAACTTCTCCTGTCAGAGGAGAGCGCTGATGGACGTCGACTTCATCAAACGTAAGAAACGTGCAATAGAGCTCAACAGTCCCGGAAGTAAGAATACAATGCAATTTCTCCATTGACAAATTTTAGTATAAGCCATGAAATGGTAACCATCAATTTCCATTCCTTCCATTTCCATTTGTCCATTGTTTCCCTTGTTTGTGGGAAAAAAAAAAACACACAGACACAAAAAAAACACACACACATAAACAGAGACACACACACACACAACGACACACATTGTCCGCTGGACGCCATCTTTCTCACAAGAGGTGACGCTTAGAGACACACACAGAGACACACACACAACACAGAGACACACACACACAACAGAGACACACACACAACAGAGACACACACACACAGAGACACACACACACACAAACACACACACACACACAGAGAGACACACACACACACAAGAGACACTGCCTTTCCTGGTTCCCCTGTCACCACTTCTGTTTACACTTCCACTATTTCCTATGCATTGGGCGAACCATTATCTGTAGTCCGTCGCATTCCACTGTCTTCATTCACAAACAAAGCACTCCAGAAATACACAGACACACACACACAGACACAACACACAGAGACACACACACACAGAGACACACACACAGAGACACACACACACAGAGACACACACACACAGAGACACATACACACAGAGACACACACACACAAGGGTTACAAGACTCTAAACTTAAACAATAAATCCACACGATGTGTGTGTGTGATACTGGTCCATTTAAAAAGGTATTTTAAGTTTTGGGTTCTAGTCCTTCATGTGTGTAATGACGAGGACTGAAATAAAACCCTTCCTCATGATCTCTGTGCTGTCTCCTCAGTCGATGAAGACGATGATGAAGAAGATGAAGAAGAAGAAGAGGCAGTGGAGGTTAGAGGGACGGCCTCAGCCAATCAGAAGCCTCCTCTGGCTCCCGTTCAGCCAACCGGTGTTCAGCTCTCAACGTCGCCCACTCAGAAACCCTCAGAGGCTCCGCCCACTCAGAGATCCTCCCAGGCTCCGCCCCCTCAGAGATCCTCAGAGGCTCCGCCCACTCAGAGATCCTCCCAGGCTCCGCCCCCTCAGAGACCCTTGGAGGCTCCGCCCACACTGACATCACAGACAAGAGGCTCCGCCCCCTCCACAGCCCTCCAGGCCACGCCCCCTCTTCCCCTTCCCACCGCCAGCTCAGCCCCTCAGGTATGACATCACACGCCATTATAGCCGGATGAACTGTCTAACTCAGGGGTGTCAAACTCAACTTCCCAGAGGGCCACAATGGGAAATAAGAATCACATCAAGGGCCAGACATGCTTTTATTTAATCAAAATAGTCAAATATCCTTGACTGTATTATTGCATAACTTCTCACTTACAGTTTGGTCGACATCATTTCCTAAAAAAGTCTGAAAAAGTCACAAAAACTTCGGAAAAAGTGACAAAAACTAGGAGGGCTAAAATGTTTTGTGAACCTAAATTGATGTGCGGGCCAGATCATAATCTGCTTGGGGCCGGATTTGGCCCGCGGGCCTCAAGTTTGACACATGTGTTCTAAGTGATAAGGAAAGGTGCTTCCTTTGTTACTTCTTTTAATTCAATTCAATTTTATTTATAGTATCAAATCATAACAGAGTTATCTCGAGACACTTTACAGATAGAGTAGGTCTAGACCACACTCTATAAATTCCAAAACCCCAACAATTACAGTAATTCCCTCAAGAGCAAGCAGACAGTGCCTGTTGCGACAGTGGCGAGGAAAAGCTCCCTTTTAGGAAGAAACCTCGGCAGACCCAGACTCTTGGTAGGCGGGGTCTGACGGGCCGGTTGGGGATGTGATGAACAGTGGCAAATAATAGTCACATTAAAGATAGTGGAACAGTGACTTCGAAGGTAGTCATTGTAGTTCATGTCATAGCAGGGTACATCGTGTCATACTGAGTAGTGCAGTCTCCTATACCGGATCCTGACTACTCTGTGTGTATGAACATCACAGCAGGGCGTTGCGGGATGTAACGTCGCACTGCAGAGCTCTGCGAAGAAGAAACATAAGGACTCCGGGGAGTAAACTCCCCAGAGCTAGGTTAGTAACAAGCAGTTCTGGGACAGGATGCATACAAAGGGAAACCAGTGAAAACAGAGATGAGAGAGCAGCTCAGTGTGTCATAGGAAGGAAGGAACTTCCCTGGCAGTCTAGAATTATAACAGCATAACTAAGAGAGGCAGGTTAGCTTAGAGAGAGGTGCCGGATCGGGCTTGAACTCTCCCCTGCCGGATCGGGCTGTACTGGCCTGCCTCCCTCTACTCTCGCTATATTATTGATTATATGATAAATAAATCTGATGACTACGAAGAGAAGCAGGTGGGCCGGTTAGGCGGACGCTGCAACTCCTCACTCCTTAACTATAAGCTTTATCAAAGAGGAGGGTTTTCAGTTTACTCTTAAATGTGGTGACGGTGTCTGCCCCCCGAACCCAGACTGGTTCCACAGGAGAGGAGCCTGATAGCTGAAGGCTCTGGCCCCCAGTCTACTTTTAGAGACTCTAGGAACCACAAGTAACTCTGCATTCTGGGAGCGCAGTGCTCTAGTGGGACAATAAGGTAATAGGAGCTGTTCTAGATAGGATGGTGCTTGACCATTTAGGGCTTTGTAGGTCAGGAGAAGGATTTTAAATTCAATCCTGAATTTTACAGGAAGCCACGTAGCGTACACTTATACACTCGAGCATACTTTACTAAAAGAAAGGAGATAGGATACACTGTTGCATCCTTTACTAAAGGAAATGACATAGGATACACTGGAGCATCCTTTACATAAGTCCTGTCAGCAGCAACATTTTAAGCAACGTGTCACCATTTGTCCGTTCATAAGCGTGCAGTACCGGCAGTAGTGACGGACTGGCCATCTGGAATTTGGGCAAATGCCAGAAGGGCCGCCCTCTATGGGCCACTACTGATAATCACAATAATCTGTCTTTGGTTTATTTTGATAAGTTATTTTATGCGTGCAGCCAAAAATATTTCATGATTGTAGTGCAGTGAGCTGCGTGGGAGGGTTTCTCTCGGTAGGCAGAGATACTGATTACAAAGCTCTGTTACTGACACAGAGGCAGAGGCTGAGCATGGCTCCTTCCATGTTTTTGTAGAGCTGTTGCATTAGTGCTGATTGTGCCTTTAGTGGAGTGTATCTAGGGTTGGGTCCCTTTCCCATCTGAACCAATACCAGTACCGAGACCGGTACCTGAGATTCTGTTCGCAGTCTCCAACGGTACTTTTTTCGGTACTTTCCCTCTGTAATTACAAAACAAATATTTCAGTTGTAAAAATGATTTCAAACCTATTTATCCTATTCACTTAGAACATTCTGTTATTTACTTAGAACATTCTGTTATTCACTTAGAACATTCTGTTATTCACTTAGAACATTCTGTTATTTATTTCGAACATTCTGTTATTTATTTAGAACATTCTGTTATTTATTTCGAACATTCTGTTATTTACTTAGAACATTCTGTTATTTATTTAGAACATTCTGTTATTTATTTAGAACATTCTGTTATTTATTTAGAACATTCTGTTATCTGTTATTTATTAACATTCTTACAAACATTTATTTATTTTTATTACATTTATTTATTTATTTATTTATTTATTTAAGAACATTCTATTTATTTTATTCATTTTATTTGTTATTTTTTATTTGTTATTTATTTTAATTCTGTGTTTTAATTTTATTCTGTTTATTTATTTAGAACATTCTGTTATTTATTTAGAACATTCTGTTATCTGTTATTTACTTAGAACATTCTGTTATTTACATAGAACATTCTGTTATTTACTTAGAACATTCTGTTATCTGTTATTTACTTAGAACATTCTGTTATTTACTTAGAACATTCTGTTATTTATTTAGAACATTCTGTTGTTTACTTAGAACATTCCGATATTTACTTAGAACATTCTGTTATTTACTTAGAACATTCTGTTATTTATTTAGAACATTCTGTTATTTACTTAGAACATTCTGTTATTTACTTAGAACATTCTGTTATTTACTTAGAACATTCTGTTATTTATTTAGAACATTCTGTTATTTATTTAGAGCATTCTGTTATTTACTTAGAACATTCTGTTATTTACTTAGAACATTATTTAGAACATTGTTATTTACTTAGAACATTCTGTTATTTACTTAGAACATTCTGTTATTTATTTAGAATATTCTGTTATTTATTTAGAACATTCTGTTATTTACTTAGAACATTCTGTTATTTATTTAGAATATTCTGTTATTTACTTAGAACATTCTGCTATTTATTTAGAATATTTTACATTTACAGAATTTAAATAAAAACAAAAATAAACCCCTCCCTCTCTCCTCCCAAACACGTCCCTACTACCGTTTAAAATGAATAATTATTAAACTTGTATTCTTGTATTTGTATATTATATTGTAGCCGGTTTTATTTTCATCATGTCCGTTTTTAATTGCTCTTTCATGTTTCATGTAAAGCATGTTGAGTTGCCTTGTTGCTGAAAGGTGCTGTAGAGATAAAGTTGACACAGAGACACACATACACACACACACACACACACACACACACAACAAACACAGACACTCTCACTCACACACACACACACACACACACACACATATATATATATAAATACAATAGTAATCATTTTCATTTCTTAAATCCAACATGTTTCAGGTTCAGTCTGATCAGCAGAACGAGTCGGAGGACAAAGACGGACCCAAACACGTCTTCTCCTTCAGCTGGCTCAACCAGAAGTAACCCAGAACCAGAACTAGATCCAGATCCGGAAGCAGTCTTACCTGTCCTCTTCGCTTCACACACACACACTCAGATGTTTCCCTGAAACTCAGTCCGTTGTTCTGAAACTAACGGCATTAAAAAGAAGAAGACTGGATTTTTAAACTTGTTTCTACAATTTAAAAATTGTAGAATTTAAAAATGTTTTCTGTTGTTCAAATGTGAAATAAATGTTTGTTTTATTAAGAACCTGGTTTCTGTTTTTTGTATATAGATAGATAGATGGATGGATGGATGGATGGATAGATAATTCATTCTCCGAACAGTGTGAAACGTTGTCCAACTGCTTTGAGATCATAGACTGTAAATATTAAGTCTATGTTTGAGATTAAGTTTTCTCTCGTTTGGTGGCCGTGTCTCTAGTTTATTGGCTCAGGACCCAGGTGATAGCCAATCAGCAGAGACATGTCTGTAAACTCGTGGTAATAAAACGGCAGAGCGCTCTCTCCCAGTAGGGTTGAAAATCCACCTGTTCCACTCAGCGCTGCACCCTAGAGGCCTGGAGGACTTCTGTTGTGTAATCTGGATGCAGCGTTTTGTTTTTTTCGGGGGATTGCATGCTTCTCTTTTTGCATCGTTTCTGTATTTGCAGCGCGTTTTGCTGAATGCTGCGCATGTGTTGTCAAATTAATGAAGATGTTTTCTTAATTTTCTTGTGTTTTGTCTATTTGCGTGTGTTTTCTTAAGTTGCAGGGCGTTTGTCCCTGTCGGCCACCGTACCTGCACTGTCAGAAAAACAGGTACAATACAGGTCCATTTTTATTCCCTAAGGTAAAAACTTAGCAAATGTTCCCTCAAAAGTACAAAAATGCACCTTTTAAGGTACAATTATGCAGCTTCCATTGTACATTAATTTATATGTACCACCGTAATCTTGTTTATGATTATACTTTCCTATATTTTGTTACCCCCAAAACTGGATGAAAAACATAAAACCACTGGACAGAAAGTGCAGAAAGTTATCTGAATCATTTCCCAAAGGTTCATCAATTAACATCAGTTTAATAATCAGCAGTTGCAGCTTTAATGAAATCAATAAAATGATAAAAACACTGGACAGGAAGTAGAAAGTCCCCAGGTTATGGCAGAGAATATCTAATAATGGAAGAAGTTCCACTCTCTCGGGACACTTCCAGCTTCTGAACTGGTTGCAGTTCCACTCTGTTTCCACTAGAGGGTGCTCACAGGCCAGTGCTGAATGAATGGAGGTCTAGGGGAGCTCACGGGCCAGTGCAGAATGAATGGAGGTCTATGGAGCTCACGGGCCAGTGCAGAATGAATGGTGGTCTATGGAGCTCACGGGCCAGTGCAGAATGAATGGAGGTCATATATACCCTTCAAAATCCACTTTTCTCAGGATATCATTTTTTGACTAGTAATTTGAATGTTGCATTCGAAAGGGGAGGCTGAGAAAATACACATTGCTGGGTGTTAGTTTTTTTTAAAGTCGCTTTTTTGCTCTAAAAAGCCTTTTTAAAATGTCAATGACGTCATACACATCGTACGGCCAGAGATACTGCTTTACGGCTCTGAGTCACTTCAGAGAATGTGGATGCCATCAAGCGGGACCTCTGGTCGTAATCAGTCCTTCACTGACCAATCAGCATTCATTAGCAGAATGCTAGCATGCTATTGGCAACAACGACTCACCCTGTAAGAAATCAAAAGGACATAAGTACTGGTTCATTCAACTTTCGACCTATAATCCACGTTGAACTTGCAAAAACTACAATCAAATCTGAGGTTTGTCAACGACAATCAGGTGAAAGAGACAAATTTAGCATCTAGCTCCATAGAGTCCCATTCATTTAGCATCTAGCTCCATAGAGTCCCATTCATTTAGCATCTAGCTCCATAGAGTCCCATTCATTTAGCATCTAGCTCCATAGAGTTCCGTTCATTTAGCCGTCTAGCTCCATAGAGTTCCGTTCATTTAGCCGTCTAGCTCCATAGAGTCCCATTCATTTAGCATCTAGCTCCATAGAGTCCCATTCATTTAGCATCTAGCTCCATAGAGTCCCATTCATTTAGCATCTAGCTCCATAGAGTTCCGTTCATTTAGCCGTCTAGCTCCATAGAGTCCCATTCATTTAGCATCTAGCTCCATAGAGTTCCGTTCATTTAGCATCTAGCTCCATAGAGTCCCATTCATTTAGCCATCTAGCTCCATAGAGTCCCATTCATTTAGCATCTAGCTCCATAGAGTGCCATTCATTTAGCCATCTAGCTCCATAGAGTCCCATTCATTTAGCCGTCTAGCTCCATAGAGTCCCATTCATTTAGCCGTCTAGCTCCATAGAGTCCCATTCATTTAGCATCTAGCTCCATAGACCCACATTCATATAGCCGTCTAGCTCCATAGAGTCCCATTCATTTAGCATCTAGCTCCATAGAGTCCCATTCATTTAGCCGTCTAGCTCCATAGAGTCCCATTCATTTAGCCGTCTAGCTCCATAGAGTCCCATTCATTTAGCCGTCTAGCTCCATAGAGTCCCATTCATTTAGCATCTAGCTCCATAGACCCACATTCATATAGCTGTCTAGCTCCATAGAGTCCCATTCATTTAGCTGTCTAGCTCCATAGAGTCCCATTCATTTAGCCGTCTAGCTCCATAGAGTCCCATTCATTTAGCTGTCTAGCTCCATAGAGTCCCATTCATTTAGCCGTCTAGCTCCATAGAGTCCCATTCATTTAGCCGTCTAGCTCCATAGAGTCCCATTCATTTAGCTGTCTAGCTCCATAGACCCACATTCATTTAGCCGTCTAGCTCCATAGACCCCCATTCATTTAGCCGTCTAGCTCCATAGACCCCCATTCATTTAGCCGTCTAGCTCCATAGAGTCCCATTCATTTAGCCGTCTAGCTCCATAGACCCCCATTCATTTAGCCGTCTAGCTTCATAGAGTCCCATTCATTTAGCCATCTAGCTCCAAAGAGTCCCATTCATTTAGCCATCTAGCTCCAAAGAGTCCCATTCATTTAGCCATCTAGCTTCATAGAGTCCCATTCATTTAGCCATCTAGCTCCAAAGAGTCCCATTCATTTAGCCATCTAGCTTCATAGAGTCCCATTCATTTAGCCGTCTAGCTCCAAAGAGTCCCATTCATTTAGCCGTCTAGCTCCATAGAGTCCCATTCATTTAGCCGTCTAGCTCCATAGAGTCCCATTCATTTAGCCGTCTAGCTCCATAGAGTCCCATTCATTTAGCCGTCTAGCTCCATAGAGTCCCATTCATTTTGCACTCACCTACAATCACCCCCAGGAACTCTGGTGGAACTGCAACCAAATTCGGTACAATGGGGCTTAATTTAAATCAAATAACTCAAAAAAAAATCTTTCATTTATAGAGCAAGTTCTTTGTTGAATAAAATTCCAAGTAACATTCGTTTTATCACAGGAAAGGTATATTTTAAAAAGAAAGTCAAATCTTATCTTCATTTAATTTATTTATCATGACGTTTCTGATTGTGTGGTGAAAAAATGTCTGATTTTCGTCTATTTTAATGTGATCTACCTTAATGTTAGCCATGTAATATATTGTAATATATAACTTTGTTTTCAAGATATTTCTCTATTCTGTTTGTTATTGTTTTCATTGTAATCTTTCTTCTTGTTATCTAGTTTTTTTCTTTTTTTCTTATCAGTATATGAAATGTTTTAATATTGTCTGATTAAATGTTAAATGTAAATTAAAGATTTATTTATTTTGATTAGGACAATGCACATTAATCAACATTTCTGTAATATTTTTTTTAGCAAATTTTTTATTTTTTTTTTTTTTTTATATTTTTATTGTTTTTATAAAAAAAAAAAAAAAAAAAAAAAAAAAAAAAAAAAAAAAAAAAAAAAAAAAAAAAAAAAAAAAAAAAAAAAAAAAAAAAGGGGGACCAGAAAAAAAAAAAACCCCCTTTTTTTTTTGTAAAAAAAAAACAAACACACCCATGGTTTTTTTTTTTGCGGGCCTTTTCCTTTTTTTTTGGGTTTGTTTGGCCTTGCACCACGTGGTTGTTTTAATAAAATTTTTTTTTTTTTTTTTTTTTTTTTTTTTTTTTTTTTTTTTTTTTTTTTTTTAATAAAAAAAAAAAAAAAAAAAAAAAAAAAAAAAAAAAAAAAAAAAAAAAAAAAAAAAAAAAAAAAAAAAAAAAATAAAAAAAAAAATTTTTTTTTTTTTTTAATAATTATTAAATAAAAATATTATTTTTTTTTTTTTTTTTTTTTTTTTTTTTTTTTTTTTTTTTTTTTTTTTTTTTTTACTGCCGAAGCGCCATCTGCAGAACTTCTCTCAGCAGGTGGAAGGTCAGGTCCAGAGAGATGGGGGACTCCTCGGACCGCTTCTCCTTCTCCTCTTCCTGCTGCTCGGCCGCCTGCAGGAGGCGCTGCATCAGCCGCAGCAGCGCCACGTTCACCGCCGAGGCAGAGGCAGAGGCAGAGGAAGATGAAGAGGAGGCAGCAGAGGAAGAGGGAGAGGCAGACGAAGAGGGAGAGGAGGCAGCAGAGCCTCCCCCCAGCCGGAGGGAGAACTCCTCCCTGAGGTGGAGCAGCATCGGCCGGGGGCGGAGGCGTAGGCCTGTTGCCGTGGCGACGGCGTCCGCGTCCGCGTCGGCCGGGCGACAGTCGGCAGAGTGATGAGGGAGGAAGACGACGAGCAGAGCCCCGAGCCCCAACAACACGTTCAGCTTCATCTCAGATAGTATACCTGACGGGAAACAAGAGAAACACACAGACTGCTCACTGTCACAATCAACCCCATGATAACCTATTAAAGGCCCATATATATATATATATATATGTATGTATATATTTGTATATATGTGTATATATATATATATATATATATATATTAGGGCTGTCAATCGATTACAAAAAATTAAATATGAAGAAAAAAACAAACAAGGAAAGGTTCTGCTAAGTTCAGAATGTTTAATATCTTTCAGAACAACAGCAGCAACAATTTGGCTTATTTAGTCCTGCTGAAGGCTGCTGGAAACGGCTAGAAACTGTTCATCTCCAACGAGCCTATGTTCAGTCGGCAGCAGGGCAGTCGGGACAATAAGGTGACTAGTCTCTCAAAATCTGACGAAAATCTTCTAAACTGACCTTTGTTGAGCTGAAATGAAGACAGATTCAGCAACTGTAAGGCCTATTTCTCGCTTAAAATGTTTTCAGAAACATGTTTCAGTGAACTATTTTAGTACAATATGAGATCGTATTCTGAACGGCCGCCATGACATTCTGGCTCTCAATATCCGGAGAAAACAAACCCATGTGACGCGTTCGTCCAATCAGCTGCCGGTTTTCATTACTTGGGCAACAATACAGAGTAGCACCGCCTGCTGTTATGTAGACGTATTACATTTCTCAGCCGCCACATGAAGTAAACAAACACAGCTGCGTTAATTTCGTTAATTTTTTTTAACAAGTTAAATATTAAAAAATTAACGCGCAAAAATTAACGCAAAAATTAACGCGTTAATTTTGACAGCCCTAATATATATATACTTTTTCTACATCCTATCATTAGTAGTGAAAAAGTTGTACATTTTTACTCCCTAACTTGCACATTAAGTTTATCTATATCTATTGAAACAGTTTTACATTTTATTTCCAAATTATATATATTTTAAATATTACTCGTGTAGTATTCAATTATTATTTAATGTATATTGTTTCCAATTATTTAATATATACTCTGTATGTGTGCTGTGTGTCTGATATTTTGCTGCTGCAACACCGTTATTTCCCATTTTTTGGGATCAATAAAAATCTATCCATCTTTTTAACTACACATATGCGTGGACAAGCGGCGACGGCACAAACAACATTGTTTATACTGTACTGGCCTGCGTACTTTGCGTGTACCTGGAGGATTAGGTGTGTATCCACTAGGGCACAGGTGTCAAACTCAAGGCCTGCGGGCCAAGTCCAGCCCCTTGCAGATTATGATCCGGCCCGCAAATCAATTTAGGTTCACAATACATTTTGCCCCACCTAGTTTTTGTCAATTTTACCGAATGTTTTGCCACTTTTTCCAAAGTTTTTTGTCTGTGATTGCTGAGGAACTTTTTCCTGACTTCTTTAGGAAATGATGTCGACCAAACTGTAAGTGAGAAGTTATGCAATAATACAGTCAAGGATGTTTGACTTTTCCGATTAAATAAAAGCATATCAATAAACTAAACATGTCTGGCCTTTGATATGAATCTTAGTTCCCAGTGTGGCCCTCTGGGAAGTTGAGTTTGACCCCCCTGCACTAGGCCGACACCGGAATATATTCCTGGGCCAGCGGGTGAGCAGCTGCTGTCCTGCCTGTCAGGTGATAGCCTGCCCCACCCACGTTCATGGGCTGGATGCATCTTGTGGACGCGTGGTGTAGTTATATCTGGGCCTTGACCCACACGCAATCTGTCATGTGGGCATCGGGCCATACACACATATACACACAGCTTTGAGACACACACACACACACACACACACACATGACACAGTGGATGTCAGCTTATTATTTAGGTAACTAATGGCCCTGTTTCACTTGATGCAAAGGTTCTTTTTTGTGACACACACAGACATAGACACACACACACAGACATAGAGATACACACACACACACACACACACACAAACACACACACACACACACACACACACACACAGACATAGAGATACACACACACACATACACAGACCCACACACACACACACAGATATAGAGACACACACACACACACATACACACACACACACAGAGATACACACACACACACACAAACAGACACAGACATAGACATAGAGACACACAAACACAAAGACACACACACACACACAGACACACACAGACATAGAGACACACACACACACACACAGACATAGAGATACACACACACACACACACAGACCCACACACACACACAGACACAGATATAGAGACACACAAACACAAAGACACACACACACAGACACACACACACACAGACACACACACAGACATAGAGACACACACACAGACACACACACACACACACAGACATAGAGACACACACACACACACACACACACACACACACACACACCCACACACACACACACACACACAGACCCACACACACACACACACACACACACATACAGACACACACACAGAGTGTGTGGCGTGTCGTTTCCCCGTTCTTCTTTACCGAAACCCTGAAACCCTGAAATCCTGAAACCCAACCCCCTCCCAGATGCTTCCCTTTACGTGCTGACCAGCACGAACACTTTACGTTCTCAGCAACACGAAATAAACGAGATAATCGCGTCCGTGTGCACGAATCGATAGATTAAAAATAACGAGCTGCCGTGAGACCGTGTTGGAAGAAACCAAACCCCGTCAAAAAGCCCAATATTCAGCCGAATCCAAAGCTGAATCCTGGATTCGGGGGGTCCCTGGTAAGTAGCATTGGGGGGTCCTGGTAAGTAGCATTGGGGGTCCCTGGTAAGTAGCATTGGGGGTCCCTGGTAAAGTAGCATCGAGGGTCCCTGGTAAGTAGCATCAGGGGTCCCTGGTAGATGCATCGGGGGTCCCTGGTAAGTAGCATCAGGGGGTCCCTGGTAAGTAGCATTGGGGGGTCCCTGGTAAGTAGCATCGGGGGGTCCCTGGTAAGTAGCATCAGGGGGGTCCCTGGTAAGTAGCATTGGGGGTCCCTGGTAAGTAGCATCGGGGGGTCCCTGGTAATGGCATCGAGGGGTCCCTGGTAAGTAGCATCAGGGAGGTCCCTGGTAAAGTAGCATCGGGGGTCCCTGGTGAACACCAGGTCCCAAGTAAAGTAGCATCAGGGGGTCCCTGGTAGGTACATCAGGGGGTCCCTGGTAAGTAGCATCAGGGGGGGTCCCTGGTAAGTAGCATCGGGGGGTCCCTGGTAAGTAGCATCGGGGGGGTCCCTGGTAAGTTGCATCGGGGGTCCCTGGTAAGTAGCATCAGGGGGGGTCCCTGGTAAGTAGCATCAGGGGGGGTCCCTGGTAAGTAGCATCGGGGGGTCCCTGGTAAGTAGCATCAGGGGGGTCCCTGGTAAGTAGCATCAGGCGATGTTGCTGCGGCCTCTCGGGCGCATCTCCTCAAGTCTGGAGAGGATTCTGCAGCCATGGAGCGTGGTCCTCCAAACGCACCACCTGCTCCTGTTGTGCCCCTTCCTCCTCCCCCAACTCCATCTCCGTCCACCCGCTCCACCAGGAGCATCGCGCATTACTCCAGATTCACCAGATCCCGCCGGAGTGTCCAATCCCACCGTAGTTCAACATCACGTCTCCTTAAGTCCTCTAATATTTCCTCATTTATGTCATCAACACATCCATGATTCATGGAAATGTTGTGTCAAACACAACAAGCCACAAAGAATGCTGCGACTTTTTGAGGACTGTGCTGTAAAGTGCCTCCTGATCTATCCAAACACATGAAGCGCATTTTCAGTAATATTTTTCTTTGTAATTATGTATGGTTTTCAAAAATGGGAACTGCTGTAGATGAGAGAAGTGTATGCGCGTTGTGCACACGCTACATTATGGCCAAGCATTCGTCCTTAAAATAGCATCTGAATAACGCGCTACTGACTTTAGACTAGGACTTTTTCCTGGTCAATGGCGAAATTGTTTTCTGAAACTGCAAAATTGGACTACGTAATGTTTGCGCCGGAACACGCCTCCTCTTTTCGCTGGACCGCCCCCGGGAGCGCAAATACATTCCCTAATTTACCGACGTGCGTCTGTGGAGGGAAAAGTCCGCTGTGCGTCGGGTGCAAAATAGGAATGATACATGCGTCGGTGTACAAAGGCAAGATAGGGCCCAAAAAAGTGAAAGTGGAAATCAAGAGAATAGTGGCAGCGCCACACCAGTTGCAGAACAACATGCATCTCAGTGTCAGTCCAAAATTACGCACAATAAGCAGTTTGAACTAACTGATGTAATGCAATTTATTGCTTTTCTAAGTGTTAGTAGGCTCAGTGAAACTGAGTCCAGAACGAGGGAGACCCGACTCAGAGGAGGAGAGGTTAGTGAGGAGGAGGTGGGACACACAGGTCCATCTCCCCAGGAACAAACGCTGTGTCGTATAGCGTAATTGATCCCGTGGATGATTTGTAGGCTATTACAGTTTTTCTTGATTGCTTTGACCTGCTTAAAGAAACTGGGATCTACTTAGTTTTCATCATCACTGTCTCAGCAGAGCAGAAGACACCTCTTGCAAATGTGTTAACCCTTTCTCATTGGATTGACACATCCCCCCCCCCCTTTTGCATAACAGTTAACACAGATGTCATTAAAAGCAGTCTAAACTCCGCTGTTTTAGCTATGGTAACCAAACAGATAGCATTTGTTCCGAACTATTAGAAACTACCTCCATCAGTATGAAACCACTGAAGCACCTGTTTGACAATCAGTGTGCAGTGTTAGGCCATGTGGCCCCATAGATCAGTGTGCAGGGTTAGGCCATGTGGCCCCATAGATCAGTGTGCAGGGTTAGGCCATGTTGCCCCATAGATCAGTCTACAGGGTTAGGCCATGTTGCCCCATAGATCAGTGTGCAGTGTTAGGCCATGTTGCCCCATAGATCAGTCTACAGGGTTAGACCATGTTGCCCCATAGATCAGTCTACAGGGTTAGACCATGTGGCCCCATAGATCAGTGTGCAGGGTTAGGCCATGTGGCCCCATCATCAAGACACAAGAGACTGAATATCTATAATGGCTATTTCTTTTACTCTACAGTAATAGATGTTTATACTTTACTGTAATAGATTTTATTTTTATTTTCTAATTTCTTATACTCTAATACATATATAATATATATATATATATATATATATATATTTTATTTCAGACACGTAAAAAATGGTCCATATTACAAACAAGAAAAACACACATAAAAACAATACATTTATCTCCTGGATAGGCTCATAAGCCAGTGAGTCCAATAGATTTTATTTTGGTTTACATGTATTTTGTGTAATATGTACAGTATTTAGGTTTTCAGCCACAGTTTGAAAATAAGAATCAATGGAATCAATACAGTTTCATCAAAGCATTTCTGTTTCTGGATCCAATTATTTGCAAGAAGGCAAATTTGACAACAAATGGCTCTGGCATGAATCCTACGTACAGAAATAGGCTACAATAGAGATAGATAGACAGAGATACTTTATTTATCCTGAAGGAAATTAAGGTGTCCAATAGCTTATACATAACAAACATCCACATAGGAACACAGACATATGACATATGACATCCAAGCACACATACTACATAAATACAAAGAAATATATCAATAGTGTGCCTTACAGTAAAGTTTGGTTGTAGCGTGTTTAAAGGAGCAGTCTGGAAAAAATGCAGAAAGGTGCAATGGTATCATAGTGCAAGATAGCTTCAGTGCAAATTCTATATCTATTCAAGTACAACAGGCAACACAATATATAAAAAATAGAATAATCATTACTTAAATATACATAGACACTAGTAAAAATGTAAGTTACCTAAAGTTGAAAACTGTCCATACAGAACATAAGGACAGCATGGTGTATTGACCACACATGCAAGCTAGCAAAACATGACAAGCACTGAGTGCTGTATTTAGTATTTTGTTGACCAGTGTGTAATGGTTGATTGGAAGAGCTCATACACTTGTTTGCAAGTTGTGTTGTTTGAAGGCAAAATTTGCTTTTGTTGCATATTTTAAATGTTTGGGCACAGTTAGAGCCTTTTGCAAACAAAATGTGTCATTTTCACCACGAGTGCTACTGTTTCCAAACACTGGACCGTCTTGACTGTCTTAATTGTGCACATATTTCTGTTACTGTAGTCCTATAGGACAAGGCTTGTGTACCAGAGTCTGGTAGGACAGGCTAGGACACTGTAGGTTATTTTAAAGGTCCAATAGCATGGAAATTTCACTTTATGAGTTTTATTGACATTAATATGAGTTCCCCCAGCCTGTCTATGGTCCCCCAGTGGCTAGAAATGGTGATAGGTGTAAACCGAGCCCTGGGTATCCTGCTCTGCCGTGTGTGTGTGTGTGTGTGTGTGTGTGTGTGTGTGTGTGTGTGTGTGTGTGTGTGTGTGTGTGTGTTATCTCAGTGAGGATTGTTCAGTGTTTGGCTACACTGAGCCTGTTCTGAGACGTGTGTTAAGAGTTGTGTTTCTGTGAATAAGTTCTGCAGTTGATATGAACTGTTCAGCTCAGGTGACTGCTGCTGTGCAGACTGTAGTTTAAGTTTTGCACGTGTGACTCCAGTTGTGCCCACTGTCGTTTCCCAATCGAACAAAAATTGTATGCAAGTTTACAATGTTGCCAATGTATGTGTGTGAGCGGATTTACACAAGATTAATAAGTAAGTTTTATAAGTAGAAATAGATAAATGAACAAAGGAAACAAATATTGAATGCATGCTTTAATTAGATAGGGTACAGTATCAGAGAATTCACAGATTCATAGTCTTGGATTCTGCTGTCTGCTTAAAGAATATTTGAACAGAAACTTATTTTCATAACTGATAACTTTGGATAAGATGTGTTGTTTTTAGCAGCTGTAGAGCTTATTGATCCTTACGATGTCCCAGGAGGACAAGCCCTGACTCTGGCCGATCTGGACTTTAGGGTCGGGGATGGGGGTGATGGTGTCCTGCCCGTTGATGGAGAAGGTTGTTCTTCCATAGTGCATGATGGAGGTGTAGTCGTAGGGAGTGTTCAGGTTGTTGGTGACCTGCTTGTCGAAGTTGTAGGCCTCCTGAGGGTCGATGTTGGCCCAATTGATCGTGACATAGTTGTCGCGATCGCTCCTGGTGTGTTCGTGCCGGAAGCCCAGAGCGTGGTTGAACTCGTGCTGGATGATGCCGTAGTAGACGCAGCCATACCTCTGCAGAGAGAGAACCTGACTGCCTCCCACTTTGCCCAGACTGGAGAAACATCCTGATTTGTTCTCCACGCTGATGTAGTCGGTCTCATTGTTACGGGGCACGAAGCGGATACAGGTTGTCCTGTGGAAGCCCTGCAAGGCGCTGACAATCAGCTGCTTCTCTGAGCTGGTGAACTCACTGCTCACGGTGTAGGGGACCGTCACCAGGCCACTGGAGTTTTTCTTCCAGAAGCACTTCTGGTTAGGGCATATGAGGGCGTTTCTGGTACTGGGAACCAGCAGGTCTCCTTCCAGCAGGATCTCATCGCTGCCCTTGTTGGAGGTCAGAATCCTGGTGGAGATGTCGACGGTGTCCGGGGCTTTTTCTTCGTCTTCGCCTCCTGGCTCCTGGAGAGGAAGTGCCTGAGAGAGGCCGAGCAGGAGCAGCAGCAGCAGGTTGGCAGAGGGAGTCATCTTCAGGTTCGGTCTGGAGGCTGTGGAGCTTCTCTGGAGAGCTGCTGTGGAGAGACTCCTTGAAGCTTGATGTTTGACTCAGTTCAGTCCAGGGTCTTTATACTGTCCTCTACAGGTGTGTCTGCAGGAGGCTTATGGGTCGGGGTCTACAATGCTAGGCCTGAACAAACATCTGAAGGGAGGACTTCACAGACAAGCCTACTTATTAAACAAACGTTTCTTTGTCCAGTTTATCCTCATTGTGTGACACATCCTTATATCTACACTAAGCTCAGCTGGTTTTATTTTTCTTTGGTTTACAAATGGCTTTTTAGCAACCTGTATCAAAGTATATATATACTACTGGTCAAAAGTTTTAGAACACCCCAATTTTTCCAGGTTTTTATTGAAATTCATGCAGTTCAATGTCTTATTGTACTCTAAAATGAAAGAATTGGACAAATTAACAATTTAAGTTAAAAAAGAAATCATGGAATCAATTTATAAACCAAAATGTATGTAATGTTTTTTCTCATCAAAGTCGCCCCCTTTGGCAGATATAACAGCTGAACACACTCGTGGCATTCTTTCTACAATGGAAATCAAATCTTCTTCAGAAAGTTCTTCCCAAATCTGTTGCAGAAGTTCCCATAAATGTGTGCCAGTTGTAGGTTGCTTTGCTTTCACTTTTCTGTCCAGTTCATCCCAAACCAGCTCAGTGGGGTTTAGGACTGGTGACTGTGCTGGCCACTCCATGTTTGTAAGCTTACCATCTTGTTCTTATTTCATAAGGTAGTTCTGGCATAGCTTGGACTTATGTTTTGGGTCATAGGATGAACCCCTGACCAACTAGGCCCATACCAGAGGGTACTGCATGGTGCTGCTAAATGCTGTGGTAGCCGTTTTGGTTCATGGTGCCTTTTCACTCTGTACAAATCACCGACCCTGGATCCAGCAAAACAGCCCCAGACCATCATGCTTCCTCCTCAGTATTTGACAGTTGATGTCACACACTGAGGAACCATCCTTTCAGTCCATAACACCTTCTTCCAGTCTTCAGTAGTCCATTGACGATGTTTCTTGGCCCAGGCAAGCCTCTTGTTCTTATTCTGATGTCTTAGCAATGGCTTTCTTGCTGCAACTCGACCTATCAAACCTGCAGCTCCAAGTCTTCTCTTTCCAGTTGAAACTGAGACTTGCTTATTACGACCACTATTAAGCTGTGCTTGAAGCTGTTGTCCTGTGAGCCGCCTATCACGCAAGCTGTTGACTCTCAGAAACGTGTCTTCTGATTCTGTTGTGGCTTTGGGTCTGCCAGACCTCTTCCTGTCAGAGTTTCCCCCCGTTTCTAAGTGCCTTTTGATGGTGAAGAATACTATACTCACTGACACCTTGACTTTCTTTGCAATTTCTCTGTAGGATAGACCAACATTTTTAAGTGTTTTGATGGTCTGTCTCTCTTCCATTGTTAATTGCCTTTTTCCCACCATTTTTATAGCAACAACACTACTTTCTGCAGTACAATACTGTTCAAATAATGCTCACGAGGATATGGTACCACAATGTGTTCCAATAATACATTGATACAAACAGAGGGGGTTGTAAGTAATCCAGACCAGTGTGAACACCTGTGGGAATTGGTAGCACCAACTTTCAAAGCGTGATCAACCTCCATTGCTGCAGAACAGCTTTACGTTGTTAACCCATTTCTTGTTCACTGAAAAAGGCCTTTTTGTAAAATTCTGAAATGTACATTATTTTTCAGTTTTGGGTAACCTTACTTTTTTTTTAACCTCAGGCAGTTCACCACTTTGTACCATTTCAAGCTATTCATTGGACTTGAACTGCTGAAATTTCAATAAAAAACAAAAAATTGGGGTGTTTGACCGGTAGTGTGTTGCTAAAAGTGTTTAAGGTTAGCAACAGCAGTGTGTAACTGGTTCAAACAGAATTATTTTTTTTTGCGATCGCTATGACACTTTTTTCAATACTTTTAACAACTTTCTTAAACTCTTAACACAGTAAGCTCTTTGTACTCTTTGTAGGCTATACAATTAACACATTTCTTGTTGCTTTGACACAAAATGCATACAGTTAACACAAATTTAAAATGCTTGAACTTCTTTTCACACAAGCTCCACCAAGACCAAAACAATGGATTTTTATTGCCAAATTTACAAATGCTTTCACACTGTATGTCAGAACAGATAACAACATGTTCTAAACCTAACTTATAGGCCAAAGTCAAAATGAACAGCTGTTCATATTGTAAATTGAAACATAAATATATCCCCTGGATTTTATACATGCATTTATTGAGAAACAGCTGATTGAAGTTATGCAAATAGATCAATCACAGCTGATTCCCTTCTAGGAAACACACCCAGGTGTTGAGGTTCTTCCAATCGCATTATCATATGGTAGTCCAGTAAAAGAGGACCTATTTGAACAATGTACTGTAAATGAACACAGAAAATAAGAAAAATTCTATTTTAATTCTATCTCTGTCTCCTTTTTCTTTCATACACCGTACACTTTATAAAGCTACTTTGAGATGGGTAATTCATTTTTTGTATTGAATCTCTGCAGCAAAAGAAACAAAATGGTGGCCGGGTTGCCTCAGTGGTAGAGTAGGCGCACATATACTTGGAGGTTTATGCCTCGAAAGCAGAGGTCCAGGGTTCAAATTCGACTTGGGACAATTTCCTGCATGTCTTTCCCCCCCCCCCCTGCTCTTTCCCCTTTCTCACCTACTTATCCTGTCAAATAAAGGTGGAAAAGCCCAAAAAATGATCTTAAAAAAAGATATGCATGCATTTAATAAACCCAACAAAACAAACATTTAGAGAGTCTTCAAGAGAAACTGCAGTGCAAAACACAATCTATGATCAATACAATCACCATTGTCTGTTATATAAGGGCAGACCTGACACATAAAATAATGCAATTTCTGTAATTCCATGAGATGTTAGTGTTTTGTATGATATTGTTCTATGATTGACTAAATGTTCCTGTTGGAAGAGAACATGTGTTAGTGTTTTGGAAGAATTATTTGATTTTGAGAAATGTTTGCATTGTTTTGGTAGACATAGTACATTGTGTTAGTGTAGTATTGTATTTTGAAAATTAGTTTTGGAGTTTAGTTTACAATGTGTGATTTTGAGCATGAAATTACAGTTTTTCACAATCGCTATGACACTTTTTTCAATACTTTTAACAACTTTCATAAACTCTTAACACAGTTAGCACATCTGTCTGTGTAGGCTATACAATTAACATATTTATTGTTGCTTTGAAACAAAATGCATGTAGTTAAATAACTAGCCCGTTATCATAATAAAAAAAATTGATTCTGTAATATATTTAAAAATATTTAAAAATAATCTATATTACAGTTTTTCTCAATTGTTTACACACAATTACTGGTACTTGAGACACAATGACCACAACATGTAACTCATGCTCCAACCCCCTTAACCAATTCTGCTGAACTACAAGCACAATTCCTGCTTTACACTCAAATTTCAGTTCTAAAACACACTTTTTTCAAAACACTACACACAATTTCTCTGCATTTGGCACAATTTTCATGCAGAAAATCTCTTGTTTTCACAAGAAACACACTAACATTCAAATATGAACACTGACTCATCACATGGGCAAACACCCATCACACAGTTTTACAATTAGCAATCAGAGCTTTAGCATAAAAGGGCAACAGGTGAGCTCTTCTGTTTTGGAGCAATGGATGCCAACATTGGAAACAGAGGCAGAGCCAGAGGAGTGAGAGTAAGAGGAGGAGGACGGGGAGGACGGGGAGGACGAGGACGAGGAGGACGAGGACGGAGGACGGGAAGGCCAAGGACCGTAATCTCTGATGAGATCCGAGCCACTTTGGTTGATCATGTGGTCAACCATGGTCTAACAATGAGGGAAGCTGGGCAAAGAGTACAGCCAAATTTGAGCAGGTACACTGTAGCATCCATCATCCGGACTTTCCGAAATGAGAATAGGTAAGAAATATTCTCACTAGAAAATTGCAATACTACATATAAATACAGTACTCAGTGAGTACAGTAGTACAGTATTGCCTGTGGACTGTTCTGTAGGACTGTAAAAATAAAGTATGTTTCAAGTATTTGGGAAATGTATTCCTACTTTGTATTTACAGTATTTTACTATTTGTTTGGCAGAACTGAAAGATTACCAACACAAGGTGGTCGGGAACGTCTTCTGTCTCCTGAATAGGAAACTGAAATAATCAACATGGTCCTAGAAAATAACGCCATAACATTACGGCAAATACAAAGAAAAATCCTAGAAAACAATGAGATGTTTCTAAATATTGATAGGGTAAGCTTATCAACACTGGACCGTGTCTTACGCAGAAATAATCTGAGGATGAAGCAGGTCTACAGGGTGCCATTTGAACGCAATTCAGAAAGAGTCAAAGAATTGCGACATAACTATGTGCAAGTGAGTCCTAATCAATAATCCTAATCCTAATCAATCAATACAATCCCACAATTGATGCATAATCTCAACACTGTATAAATTATACATATTTCAGTATTGTAATCATAATGATTGTGCTCCACAATAGTGACCACTCCATGTCTATTTCTGATATTGTCATGTGTGTTTCAGAGAGTCCTTGAGCTAGAGGTGGCTGCAGTGGAGCACCAGTTCATCTTCATTGATGAGGTTGGATTCAACCTCACAAAAAGACGAAGGAGGGGAAGGAATATCATCGGCCAGCGTGCCATTGTTGAAGTCCCTGGCCAGCGCGGAGGGAACATCACAATGTGTGCAGCGACCCACCACGAGCGTCATCCATCACCATGCTACCCTTGGCCCCTACAACACTGCCCATCTGATCACGTTCCTGGACACCCCACACCACACACACAATTCCACCAGATCAGGTAGACGGCCCCAGAGCAGCTCAGGTATGTTGTCATTTGGGACAACGTAAGTTTCCACAGGGCTGCTCTGGTTCATAACTGGTTCACTGCCCACCCACGCTTTTTAGTCCTTTATCTCCTCCATATTCTCCATTCCTCAATCCTATTGAGGAATTTTTTCTGCCTGGAGATGGAAAGTATATGACAGAAATCCACAAATGTGTATACCTCTTCTCCAGGCTATGGAAGACGGCTGAGATATAGCAGCGTGATGCTTTTCATGGCTGGAATCGCCGCGTTAGGCGTATATTTCCCCGCGGCGCTTGGCCAGGGAAAAACATTGCTTGTGACGTGGATGAGGTGCTGTGGCCACACCGAAACAGAAGAGAGGATGCAGCATAGTTTTTTTTAGTTTTTTTGTGATTATTTTATGTAACTGTATACAGTAAATTCTTCTGTTTTGTATGTAGACCACTGTATGTGAAACTTTGTGTTGGTTTGGAATGGGATGTACACGGTGTACATTGTTTTTGTGGGAAAAATAAAATATATTTGTTACCGTGTATTTGTGTTTTGAGTATAAGAACAATATTCTCAAATTCTTTTACAACACACTTATGTACTGTCTGTAGCAAGTGTAACACTGAACCAAAAAAAAGGCCTAAGTCATTATGATGAATGGAGAAGTGTTTTCAGTGTTTTACATTGAGCACATCAGTGTTCATCTGGTTCTTATAAATGTCTATTCATATGATGGTTTGTGTGTGTCATTTGAAAACAAAATACCCTTTTGAGAAGAAATAACATTATTTTGAATGTAAAGTTTAATTTTGCAGGAGCATTGAGGAGTTTTGCCCATTGTGTGTGTGTTCTTTGGAATTGTGTGTAGAGTTCTGAGAATATGAGGCATGCTTTCAGAAAATGTGTGTAAACAATCGAGAAAAACTGTAATCAACTTAAAAATAAATACGTAAAAGTGTAGTGATTTAATTAAATTAAACACATTTAAAAGATCTAAAATACTGTCAGAATTACTTACCCTTGGGTTTTAAAAGAATATATGAAGATACACCATTTAATATTAGTAAAAGTAAGTTCTTTTAAAAGAAAGTGCTTCATAAGTAAAAAGTGCCATAAACATGCAAAGTTAAAAATACATCATTGAATAAAATCAGACTGTAAGTAAAACGCATAAACAATGTGTTTTATCATGTTAAAATCTCAGTTAAGTAATTCCCGTTGTATAATTTCAAATATAAATAAGGCAGAAAAAAACATAACGTACAAAAGGTAAACCAAGGCATATTTTAAATATTTATTTAAAGGTCCCATGACATGGTGCTCTTTGGATGCTTTTATATAGACCTTAGTGGTCCCCTAATACTGTATCAGAAGTCTTTTCATATAGACCTTAGTGGTCCCCTAATACTGTATCTGAAGTCTCTTTTATATAGACCTTAGTGGTCCCCTAATACTGTATCTGGAGTCTCTTTTATATAGACCTTGGTGGTCCCCTAATACTGTATCTGAAGTCTCTTTATATAGACCTTGGTGGTCCCCTAATACTGTATCTGAAGTCTCTTTATATAGACCTTAGTGGTCCCCTAATACTGTATCTGAAGTCTCTTTTATATAGACCTTAGTGGTCCCCTAATACTGTATCTGAAGTCTCTTTTATATAGACCTTAGTGGTCCCCTAATACTGTATCTGAAGTCTCTTTTATATAGACCTTGGTGGTCCCCTAATACTGTATCTGAAGTCTCTTTATATAGACCTTAGTGGTCCCCTAATACTGTATCTGAAGTCTCTTTTATATAAACCTTAGTGGTCCCCTAATACTGTATCTGAAGTCTCTTTTATATAGACCTTAGTGGTCCCCTAATACTGTATCTGAAGTCCCTTTTATATAGACCTTAGTGGTCCCCTAATACTGTATCTGAAGTCTCTTTTATATAGACCTTAGTGGTCCCCTAATACTGTATCTGAAGTCTCTTTTATATAGGCCTTAGTCGTCCCCTAATACTGTATCTGAAGTCTCTTTTATATAGACCTTAGTGGTCCCCTAATACTGTATCTGAAGTCTCTTTCCTGAAATTCAGCCTTGGTGCAGAATTCCAGCCACTAGAGCCAGTCCCACAATGAGCTTTCCTTAGGATGTGCCATTTCTGTGTCTGTAGCTATTGAGGAGGAGAGAGGGGGGGCAAGGTGGAGGGTGTGGCCTTGACCAACTGCCACTTTGCTCGTTTGAAAGCCATGATGTCTCTCTCTCTCATGGGTGGGCCAAATTCTCTGGGCGGGCAAAGCAGAGAAAGGGGAGGTAACCTTGCTCCTTATGACCTCATAAGCAGTGTTGGGGAGTAACGGAATACATGTAACGGCGTTACGTATTCAGAATACAAATTATGAGTAACTGTACTCCGTTACAGTTACAATTTAAATCGTTGGTATTTAGAATACAGTTACATTGTTGAAATCAATGGATTACATGACGATACTTCTCTGTTTCACGAGTTTATTCACTCTGACTAAATTAAGGCAACTCTATGCATTTTCCAGAAGCCCCGATATGAAATCGAAAAAAATAGCTATTTGCGTGATCAGTCACAATGGAGTCGGAACCGGCACGACAGAGCCAGGACAGGAATAAGTTTCTATCTTGGAAATTCAAACAGCATTTCACATTAAAGAACGAACAGGGAGAATTAAATATAACTGTGCAGCCTCTGCTTGCCAGCAACCAACCTCCTTTCAGCGTCCAAATTACTCCACCTCCAACCTGAAGAAGCATCTTAAAGTAAGCTATTTTTTTAATTAGCCAAGGGTAGTCGTCTGCTGTAGTTTTACTGGTCACCTTGCTATTTCATTCTCCTACGTGCTGATTTACTAGCTCCAGAGCCGTTTAAAGACTGACTAGCCCCGTTTGACATGCTAGCTAACGTTAGCTAAAATTAGCTCGTGGTAGCAAGACTGCGGTTAGATTTTTGTAGTATGCAGTTCGGGACTACCAATACAATAATCTATCTGTTTGTTCAGGTACACATTCAGCTAGTTGGAATAAAAAGAGCACACCATTACAGGCCTGTTTAGTAAGCTGGATGTGATAGCTGCATTCCTACACTTATAAAACGCAATTCAATGTGGAAGTAATCCTGAAGTAATCCAAGTATTCAGAATACGTTACTCAGATTGAGTAACGTAACGGAATACGTTACAAATTACATTTGTGGGCATGTATTCTGTATTCTGTAACGAAATACGTTTTGAAAGTATCCTTCCCAACACTGCTTATGCCGTCTTCGGTATTGCTCTATACACTGACAGCCAGCTAAACTCTCTCCTAACATCAAGACTCTGAAGAAGACAGTCGTTCCCACATCCACAGGTTTATTGACGTTTCAAGGAAAGTGTGAAACTGTAACATACAAAAACAGACTAATCAATTCTATGCTAGCTTTTAACATACTATTACGTTCATTCATACGAGTGTAGCCTGTCCTGTGACTTATAGTTGCCTAGCAACCATGCAACGCTAGTCACAGCACCAAAGCCAGCGATCACGGACATTTGTAATATAGACTTAACACAAAATAACACTGACATCAAACTAATGATCTATGAACCTATGTAATTGTTTAAAAAACAGTGAATGAATACATACCAACAATGCTACTCTAGGCATAAATGTAGGCAAATGTAGCTGTAGTTGGCTTGCTACACTACAACCATGAATCACTGAACCGTTAGTTTGTAGCGTTCGTTTACTTCCTAACTACCACTCACGCGACATAGCGGTTACCAGCTGAGAGTCTTAAAGTGACAGCAACGTAAATAGAGAACTCATAAGACTTGAGGCAAATTAACTTCTTACTTTTAACAGCTTATTTATAACAAAACACTGCTCATAAGGAGAAGATTCCTGATTGGTCCATCTGAGCAGGAGCAGGATACCCAGGGCTCGGTTTACACTTATCACCATTTCTAGCTAGTTTTTCTAGCTTTTAAAACAGTGGGAAAAATAATCATTTAAAATCTTAGGTAGAACCTCCTATGCAGGTAAAAATTAAACCCCGGAAAAGAGGAAGGAATAATATAATATAAAAGCATACTAAAAGTCATATATAGACATATTTTAACAATTAAATAATTATATATATATATATTATTTATTTTATAAATGTCTATGGGAGAGATGACAGGGCTTGTGTGGAGGTCACCTTTTATTTAAAGTTTTAATTTCCCGCTGTCTGTCCTAATAGCTAATTTCTGGTACTTTTTTAAACCGTTTTTACTTAACAGAACATGTTTTTTTTTTCTTTAAGTGTTTTTATTTACACAATATATATATCCCCTTTTAACCCAAAAACCTAACCCTAATGCAGCAGGCAGCGCAGCAGCTACACAGTACGAGGACGTAGAGAAGAACCTACCTTCTTCTTCAGCTTGTCATAAATGGCTTACATGGGGATTTGAATCACGCAGGTCATCAGAGAGTGAAGAAACAGTATTTCGGTCACACACATTTAATTTATACCTATATACTTTGATACAGGTTGCTAAAAAGACATTTGTAAACCAAAGAAAAATAAAAACCAGCTGAGCTCAGTGGAGCTATAAGGATGTGGCTCACAATGAGGATAAACTGGACAAAGAAACGTTTGTTTAATAAGTAGGCTTGTCTGTGGAGTCCTCCCTTCAGAGGTTTGTTCAGGCCTAGCAGTGTAGACCCCGACCCATAAGCATCCTGCAGACACACCTGTGGAGGAGAGTATAAAGACCCTGGACTGAACTGAGGCCCTGTTTACACGATGACGCTCTCGGGTGAAAACGAAAAAATATTTTATCGGATGTGCCTTTCGTTTATACGGCGACGGCGTTTTTGGGGCTTAAAAACGCAAAAAAGTGAAACCACCCTCCAGAGTGGAAATCTTAAAAACGCTTCACCGTCGCGTTACCGTCTAAAGGGTAAAAACGCAAAAGTCTGAAGAGTAGCGGGGGAGAGAGACGAAAAAAAGGCGTCTGTTGTTACGGAGTAGGATACAGAAATTATAGGCTCCTGTTAGAATTTCAATGTAATGGCTCAATATTTAAAATGATTTCGACAATGTGGATAAGGTTGTTATAGTTGTAATGACGATATGTAAGCTATTCATTTGAGCCAGAGCAGGCGACAACGCTTACGGATGAAGAGAGAGAGAGAAGAAAAGTGGCGCGCCAGCCGGGCGGGGGTCTGCTTCAGCCTCCTCTGGCGCTGCCTCTCGCCTCTCAAGCAGCGCTGAAGGGCCAGCGAGGCTCAGGGTATTGGTAGTGCTCCCGTGGCGGTGTTGTGGCTTATAACGGTCAACTGTGCCGGTCATCAGCAGACAAACATGCAACTCCACCTCCCCGTCTTTCCAGACGAGCTGTTGTTGTTCGCTTCGGCATGTTTTGGTTTCCGCTACTAAGGAGAGAATTAGAATGAATGTTCTACGCAGGCGGGTGCCTTGGTGGTGTTGTGTGGCAGTGCCACCTAGTCACCTGGAGTGCATACTACATCAAATTTCACACACTTTTGCGTCACCATATGCACGCAGATTTCCCCCCCCCATAACGCTCGTCTAAACTCAGAATAAAAAGTGATAACACAACGCCACTTTTGCGTTTTCTCTTCAGATCGTTTCCGTGTAAACATAGCCTGAGTCAAACATCAAGCTTCAAGGAGTCTCTCCACAGCAGCTCTCCAGAGAAGCTCCACAGCCTCCAGACCGACCCTGAAGATGACTCCCTCTGCCAGCCTGCTGCTGCTGTTCGGCCTCTCTCAGGCCCTTCCTCTTCCAGACACCGTCGACATCACCACCAGGAATTTTGACCTCCAACAATGGCAGCGATGAGATCCTCCTGGAAGGAGACCTGCTGGTTCCCAGAACCAGAAACGCCCTCATATGCCCTAACCAGAAGTGCTTCTGGAAGAAAAACTCCAGCGGCCTGGTGACGGTCCCCTACACCGTGAGCAGTGAGTACACCAGCTCAGAGAAGCGACTGATTGACAACGCCTTGCAGGGCTTCCACAGCACAACCTGTATCCGCTTCGTGCCCCGTAACAACGAGACCGACTACATCAGCGTGGAGAACCAATCAGGATGTTTCTCCAGTCTGGGCAAAGTGGGAGGCAGTCAGGTTCTCTCTCTGCAGAGGCCGGGCTGCGTCTCCTACGGCATCATCCAGCACGAGTTCAACCACGCTCTGGGCTTCCGGCACGAACACACCAGGAGCGATCGCAACAACTACGTCACGATCAATTGGGCCAACATCGACCCTCAGGAGGCCTACAACTTCAACAAGCAGGTCACCAACAACCTGAACACTCCCTACGACTACACCTCCATCATGCACTATGGAAGAACAACCTTCTCCATCAACGGGCAGGACACCATCACCCCCACCCCCAACCCTAACGTCCAGATCGGCCAGAGTCAGGGCTTGTCCTCCTGGGACATCATAAGGATCAATAAGCTCTACAGCTGCTAAAATCAACACATCTTATCCAAAGTTATCAGTTAGGAAAATAAGTTTCTGTTCAAATATTCTTTAAGCAGACAGCAGAATCTAAGACTAGGAATCTGTGAATTCTCTGATACTGTACCCTATCTAATTAAAGCATGCATTCAATATTTGTTTCCGTTGTTCATTTATCTATTTCTACATATAAAACTTACTTATTAATCTTGTGTAAATCAGCTCACTCAGAAATTCTTTATTAAGAATAACCCCTTGAGACGTAGCATCTCTTTTTTGAGGGGTTCCTTAAAGGCAAACATATACAATACATTCACAATTAAACAAAACAGTTAACAAAACAACTTGAGGAAACCTCAAGAAAAACATACATCAGACATACATACATACTGGCAGACAAAAGACAAAGCTCTCCATCACACCAAATCCACCCATATCATCCCCATTCAAACCATTAAATATTAGAGAATAAATAGTGAAGGTCATTAATATATATTTGAAAAAAATAAACAAAAATATCAAGCATGAGGAAAACAGTTGCAGCTTGTATGCAAATAATTAAGAAGAGCCAAAATAAACTGGTGAAAAGAAGAGATAGCCCTAAAAGACCTAGGTAAACCATTCCAATCAGAAGGGGCTTTAAAGGCTCTCCTCCCAATTTCTTTGGATATATGTGGTACAAAGAAGAAAATGTGGTCAGTATCTCTTAAACTATAGGGTGATTGATATAAAATCAAGTGTTGTTTCAGATAGGATGGATAGTTTGAAAAAATGCATTTATGAACAAACTGCAACCAGTGAAACTGACGTCTATCATTTAGTGAAAGAAGATTCAATGACTGATACATTTGACAGTGATGGGTTCCTAATGGACACTTCAGAACAAATCTGCAGAGACTATTATAAATCACATTCAAAGGTTTAAGATTGATTTCAGATGTGTTCTGATAAACAACATCCGCATAATCAATTATAGGCAATAATAATTGAGTAATAATTTTGAATCTAATCTGTTTTGTAAAACAATTAATTGAGCGGTATAACATTCTTAAGTTTATTTTTTTTCACAATGGAGTCAATATGAGGTCTGAAGGTAAGTCGGGAATCAAGCCAGAGGCCAAGATATTTAAACTCCTCAACATTCTCTAGAGGTGTACCATCCAGGAATTTAACCTCAAGAGAGTTATTTTGCTTATGGAGTGCAGATCTAGTTACAAAAAGCATACTATAGCACTTATTTTTATTCAATAGGAGCAGATTAGAAGAAAACCATGTTTGAATACAATTAAAATCAGATTGAAGAGAGGTTTGTATCTCAGATATGTCTTGTTTAGATAACTGTGTCATCTGCATATAGATGGATCTGACATATTTGTGGTAGATCATTTATAAAAATGGAAAATAAAAGGGGCCCTAGGGAAGAACCCTGAGGGACACCCATTTCAATTATTCTAGGCTGGGAGAGAGCAGCATTAAGAGACACACTTTGACGTCTGTAATGAAAATATGCATTAAACCAAAGAACAGCTGATTTGGAAAGACCAATAGCATATAGTTTATCGAGAAGAATATAATGATTGACCATGTCAAACGCTTTAGTGAGGTCAATACAAATTGCACCAGTAGACCTGTTTTTATCTTGTGCAGAAAAAATATCATTGGTAAATAATGTAAGGGTTGTTGTCGTATAATGATTAGGTCTAAATCCAGTTTGATTTGTAGTCAAAAGGGAGAAGTCATTAATATATTTAGAGAGTTGCCTAAAAATAAGCTTTTTGAATATTTTAGCTACATTACTATTTATAGAAATTGGCCTATAATTGTTGACATCAAGTGAGTCACCACCTTTGTGTAGTTATGTTACTTTCGCAAATTTCCACATTAATGGAATTAAGCAAGTGGAAAGTGATAAATTAAATAACTCACATAGTGGAAATGCTAGGACGTGGGAAGAAAGCTTAATAAACTTAATGTCCAGACCATCAGGACCAGCACCATTAGAAGATTTTATTTCTGAGATTGTCTGTTGGACATCAAAGGGATGGATTTTAGAAAATGAAAATGAGAATGGGCTATTGTTCACAGTATTTGTTATGCTAGAATAGGAGAGTTCAGATGATTGAGAACAACATATAGAGGAAAAATGTTGATTGAGAACATTGGCCATTGACATAGGGTCAGTAATAATGTTGTTATTCATTCTAAGTTTGGTAGGAAGACTTTTATTGGTTTTGTTAATTAAAGAGTTAAGTTTCTTCCAGAATTGCTTAGGGTTTTTGATGTCATCTGATAAAGAATACCTATAATAATTTGATTTTGCATTCCTTGTTTTGGTTGTAAAATCATTTCTTATATTCAGACCAATCAGCAGCGTCCTTTGTCATGTGGTATCTGACCCAGGCTTTATCTTGTTATTTAAATAAATGTATTAGATCACTGTTAATCCAAGGTAAATGACTCCCCTTGACCTTAACAGATGTCCAAGGTGCATGCCTATCTATGACTTTAAGAACCTCTAACAAGAAAGAAGTTCCAGGCGTCTTCAACATAAGGGATCATTTGAAATCTAGACCAATTATTGCTTATTAAATCTTGGATGAAAGCATCTGTGTTTAGTTTTTTACATTGTCTTATCTTAATTACTTTAGATGGCAGATGGGGTAGTCTTATTTTCCAAACACAAAAAACAATTGAGTGATCACTCGAGAGACTTAGACTTATTAATCACCCTAGTCGGATCAGTAATGAAGTTGAGTAAGGTTGAGACCATTAAATAAGTTTTTCTCATGAGAAGAGGCGCAATCAAGCCAATTACGATTGAAATCACCCAATAACATCAACTGATTTGCATAGTCTAAAGAATTAAAAGTAGCAAGAATACAATTTGTCAATTTAACAGGGGAATTAAGAGGTCTATAGATGTTACCTATAATTATCTGCTTGTTTTCATGAAAAGCAATATTAACAAATAAGCATTCAAAATATACAGCTGTCTCCTTTGGCATAATGAGTTCAGAAGATAAATGAGAAGAGATATAGGTGGCTACTCCCTCACCACGAGTACACCTGTCGACTCTATACAGAGTATAACCATCAAGTTTAACATCTGCATCAGATATATCACTATTCAGCCATGTTTCAGAGAGTGTGATAACACTAGGCTTATTGTAAGAAAGCCAGGCTCTTAGCAAGTTGATTTTATGTGTCAAACTCCTAATATTCAAATGTATAACAAATAAGCCTGGAGGCGTTCACCTTCTGATAAACCAATCAGGAACGGCCAATGATCCCATAGGCCAATCACAGCGTCACCTCACTCTTTTAAAAAGCTGCTTCTCTCCCTGTGCTATCAGCTGTCATTTCAGGAAGACGTCGTCCCTCCTCCTCCCCTTCCACCTCCTGTCCTGGTGGTTCTCTGGCTGTCGCTCCGATGCCTCCTAGGTCTGGTTTTCCGGCCTTCTCCGCCACCACCAGTGTCTGGATTCCATCGGGGGGGTTACATCTTGGTTCCCTACCCCTACATTAAATGTATTAATATATTAAATGTATTAATATTGATGGAGTTCAATCTCCAATACACTGTGCACTACATGCTGTTGTACATTAAAACCTTTTGCATATCTGCAAACAAGTCTCTCCTGATTGAAATGAGGGTTGGGGAGAAAAGGGTGGAGGGGAGAGGAGAGCATATCACACAAGTATTTACAAACCTTTACACACACACACACACACACACACACACACACAAACACACACACACCAAGATATACACACACAAGAGCACAGAAACTGGTCAAACAAAGGCATAGCCTAGAATTAATTTAAAACAAGAAACTAAACAAAAAAATAGAGAACAAACAAGAATGCAGGCTCAGGCCGCAAAAATATTAACTGGGAATGCTTTATACATATCCTAAATGTTTCACTATATACAGACCACATTATGAGACAGCCCATAGGCTCTAGCAAAATGAAAAAACACAAATTAATGAATAGCCCCATAGTAATAGAACTCAGTGAGAAGCTGCATATACAAATTAAAGAAGCCAAATAATATTTATCAGCCAATGAATTCATTTTTATTTTTTTATATATAGCCAGCCCTATAGGCTAAAGAGAATAAGAGAAAAAACGTCTCAATATTCTGGTCTGGGAGGGAATTATAAATCATTTCCATATCATGTAAACCTTCAAGAGGTAATCAAATACATCCAGATTACACTACTGCAAACAAACAAACATCAGCAACAACCAATCAATAGACTACCTCAAACAGGACAGGAGCAGTCCGTCATTCAGGTTGTAGTTCCGGAAGAAACTTTTCAGCTTCCACTGAGGTTTTGCACAGCATTGATTTACCATCAGAGGTAATCTTGAGCGTAGGAGGATAGTGCAAGGAGTATTTGATGATTTACGAGTTATTTGAAGGCAAATCTAGTCATTCTTGCAGGTCTGACTTCCTCAAATGCTCATGCTGCCGCCATCTTGTGATAACGTGTCCTGGTGGTGTGTTGGTTCACACATATACGTTCACACACATACATTGGCAACATTGTAAACTTGCATACAGTTTTTGTTGAATTGGGAAACGACAGTGGGCACAACTGGAGTCACATGTGCAAAACTCAAACTACAGTCTGCACAGCAGCAGTCACCTGAGCCAGAGATGTTCACAAGTCATTTTTTTGAAGTTCAAGTCAAGTCTCAAGTCTTTTGCCACGAGTCCAAGTCAAGTCTCAAGTCTCTGGCCATCTGATCTGTCCCTAACACTGTATTGTTAAATATTATGAATTCAAAGCATGTCCTGTAGCTCCCATCCATACAGTATATAGTATCAACATCAGTTGTAGGATAACTTTATGGGGTCTACTTAACACATCCCTCTAGCCCTCGGACCTGCTGAAATATTAACCTAAGGCAAGGCAAGGCAAGGCAGCTTTATTTGTATAGCACATTTCAGCAACAGGGCAATTCAAAGTGCTTTACATAAAATATTAAAGAGCAGTAAGAAAACAATTAAAAACTATTTAAAAATATTAATAAACAAATTAAAAACATTAAAAGACAATAATAAAATTGATAGTGCAGTATAAGAATAAAAGTTACAGTGCAGTATAAGAAATTAAAGTTAATAAAATAGATTATTTAAAGAAAAGCAACATCAAGAAGATAGGTCTTTAGCTTAGATTTAAAAGAACTGAGAGTTGCAGCGGACCTGCAGGTTTCTGGGAGTTTGTTCCAGATATGTGGAGCATAAAAACTGAACACTGCTTCCCCCTGTTTAGTTCTGACTCTGGGTACAACAAGTAGACCTGTCCCAGACGACCTGAGAGGTCTGGGTGGTTCATAGTGTAGTAGGAGATCAGAAATGTATTTTGGTGATTTATAAACCAGCAAAAGTATTTTGAAATCAATTCTTTGAGGCACTGGAAGCCAGTGTAGAGGCTTCAGTACTGGAGTGATGTGATCCACTTTCTTGGTTTTAGTGAAGACTCGAGCAGCAGCGTTCTGAATCAGCTGCAGCTGTCTGATTGATTTTTTAGGGAGACCTGTAAAGACACCGTTACAGTAGTCCAGTCTACTAAAGATAAAAGCATGGACAAGTTTTTCCAGATCCTGCTGAGACATAAGTCCTTTAACCCTTGATATATTTTTAAGGTGATAATAGGCTGATTTTGTTATTGTCTTAATGTGGCTTTTAAAATTCAGGTCTGAGGACATGACTACACCAAGATTTCTGGCTTTGTCTGTTGTTTTCAACATTGTCGTTTGAAGCTGAGTGCTGACTTTCAATCGTTCCTCTTTTGCTCCAAAAACAACCACCTCCGTTTTTTCTTCATTTAATTTAAGAAAGTTCTGGCACATCCAATCATTAATCTAACCTATTTAATCTAATTAGATCTAATCTAATCTAACCTAAGTCTGTCACATCATATGGATACAACTATAAAGATACAATGTGCCTGTTCTCAGCATTAGCACAACACTTTGCGATGGTTAGTTTGTTACCTGTGATGATATATGCTAAATGTAACGTCTCTTTCACTCAAAAAAGTGAAAGTGGAAATCAAGAGAATAGTGGCAGCGCCACACCAGTTGCAGAACAACATGCATCTCAGTGTCAGTCAAAATTACGCACAATAAGCAGTTTGAACTCACTGATGTAATGCCATTTATTGCTTTTCTAAGTGTTAGTATGCTCAGTGAAACTGAGTCCAGAACGAGGGAGACCCGACTCAGAGGAGGAGAGGTTAGTGAGGAGGAGGTGGGACACACAGATCCATCTCCCCAGGAACAAACGCTGTGTAGTATAGCGTAATTGATCCCGTGGATGATTTGTAGGCTATTACAGTTTTTCTTGATTGCTTTGACCATGTGGTCCCATAGATCAGTGTGCAGGGTTCAGTGGCGGATCTAGAAAATTTTACATGGGGGGGCAAAGGGGTAGCAAGAGATCTTGGTAGGGTGGCAGGGGAAGACGGTACATGGAAACCCTCATACATAAACTGATATGCCCTACTACGCCCCGCAACGCCCTGCTATGCCCTAAACTGCTACGCCCTAAACTGCTACAACTATTATTTCTATTCATAGTTCCATTATCTTTTTTGTTACTATAATTACCATTATTATGAATCATAATTCTCTATATCTGTATCCATCTGTATGTAACCAGCGACCACCAAGACCCTGGATATGTCTGATGTTTCTGTTGCACCAAATGCTTGCTCTTGGGAGAATTGTTGGGTCATTGTAACTTAAAGAGTGTGGTCTAGACCTACTCTATCTGTAAAGTGTCTTGAGAAGAGTGAACTGTTGTTGTATATGTAAATATTTACATATCTAACCCTATAACATATACAACAGAATGGAAATAGCCAAAAACTGAAAACACATCATGTCACAGGACATGTTATGTTACTGTACTGCAATTTATATGTAAGGAGAATATAAACCAACCATATGGTCCAGGGGTTACTGCAGCCTCCTCTTCCTCTCTGTCATCTTCATCCTCCTGATCACTCTCTGCCTCTGTCCCTCTCTCTGAACCTGCAGCCTCCTCTTCATCCCTCACTGTCAATTCTTCCTTTCCCTCTTCTCTTTCACTCATTTCTGCATCTCCTTCTGTGGTCTTCTCCTGCTCTGACCTGCCTGGTCTCTCCAGTTTACTGTCTTCTCCTTCTTCATTTCCCTCCTCCTCTTCCTCCTGTGCACTACTCAGGATTTTCTTGGCTGGCAATATCCCCACTGTTAGGCTTCAGCTAATATCTCCAGCTACTCTGGCCTGCAAAAGTCAAGATGTGAAAAGCTCTTGTTATTATTGTATTACATTACACTGTATGGCCCTGTAGCTAATAAGTAGCCTAAAAACATAACATCAGACGAGATTTATTACATGCACACATCAGTTATGTTTAGACTAGCCTTCTTAATCCCGTTGTATTTGTTGTTTTCCCAGTTTGACAGTAAAGTATGTTGCCTGGTTTAATTTGTGCAGCCGTTATGCCGTGATATGTGAGAGGAAGTGGATTTTATAGTAGCCTACTCCTTAACTAATCATATACAAATGATCGGTCTCAGCAAGCTCTGTGTAGTGTGTTGTAACGATAACGCCCACGAAACGGCGACCCTCTGTAAACGTTATGAATTCAAACATGCCAGTTTGTAATATTCTGTATTCTGCTCTTCTTGTCTTTACTGAAATCAGACTAATCAAACAGCAGAATGCGCTTCCAACTCACGAGGGGAGCGATTTGACTTTTGGCTAACAGACGCGGCTGTTGTTGATACTGACTCGCCTTTAGCAGACATTATAATTATTACAAATTTAACTTTAGATGAAACGTGTTTTAACTTCACCTGGGGAAACAGACTTCACTTTGAGAGGCTCGGGGAGGGGGAGCGCTCAGTCGCTCCAGTCTTTGCCGGGATGCAGGGGGCCCCGCACCGGCAGCAGACTTCGCTGTGCGAAAGCCTGAATGTGCGAACGGCGCTCTGCACGTTTGATGCAGGGACGTAGCTGGGTATTTGAGGGGCAGGGGGCTAAGATTACATCTACAAGTATTATTTATTATGAATTAATATAAATTAATTGTTTGTTTCAATGTTTTAAGAAGCCTGTGCACATAGTGGCAGTTTGTTTTACAAGCAAAGTTTTTGAATGCCAAAGTTAGGGGCAGCTGGGGGCAAGGCCCTACAGTGGGGGCAGCTGCCCCCCCTTGCCCCCCTGTAGATCCGCCCCTGGCAGGGTTAGGCCATGTGGCCCCATAATGAAGACAAAAGAGACTGAATATCAATAGTGGCTATTTCTTATACTCTACAGTAATAGATGTTTATACTTTACTGTAATAGATTTTATTTTTATTTTCTTAATTTCTTATACTCTAATGTATATATATATATATATATATATATATATATATATATATATATATATATATATATATATACATTTGCTTTATTTCAGACACGTAAAAAATGGTCCGTATTACAAAGAAGAAAAACACACATAAAAACAATACATTTATCTCCTGGATATGCTCATAAGCCAGTGAGTCCAATAGATTTTATTTTGGTTTACATGTATTTTGTGTAATATTTACAGTATTTACGTTTTCAGCCACAGTTTGAAAATAAGAATCAATGGAATCAATACAATTTCATCAAAGCATTTCTGATTCTGGATCCAATTATTTGCAAGAAGGCAAATTTGACAACAAATGGCTCTGGCATGAATCCTACGTACAGAAATAGGCTACAATAGAGATAGATAGACAGAGATACTTTATTTATCCTGAAGGAAATTAAGGTGTCCAATAGCTTATACACAAAAAACATCCACATAGGAACACAGACATATGACATATGACATCCAAGCACACATACTCCATAAATAGAAATATATCAATAGTGTGCCTTACAGTAAAGTTTGTTTGTAGCGTGTTTAAAGGAGCGGTGTGGAAAAAATGCAGAAAGGTGCAATGGTATCATAGTGCAAGAGACTGTCAGTGCAAATTCTATATCTATTCAAGTACAACAGGCAACACAATGTAGCACCCGTACAACCACTCTAAGAGTCAATTACGTGAGAATGGGGGTGCTTGGGTTCGGTGTAGTTCAGGTGGATACCACGAGGGTGCACCTAATAAGTTACTAATCAGTTGTAAGACCTTTTAACAATAAGATAGTTGAAAATAATGAGACCCAGAGATGGTTTTCGTTCTAGCAAAGAAAATAAAATAGGGTAACACCCTAGTTTATTGAATACAATTTGGCAAATAGAATACAAAAGCTTTCCCCAAAACTTTAATAATAGTTTTTTTGTTTTTAATTTTTAGCTGGGAACCCCAATGGGGTCAATCACAATGGTTACCCCAGAATAAATGGTATAAAGTTCTCTTACCTTAGCTATTTCTTAACAATCGAGAATACACAGAGAACTCTAACAATACATTTAAAAAAAAAAAACTGCAAAGTGTCCTGAAACAAGTCTTAGAAAATGCAGTGATGGGCCCAATCACACACACATTCACACACGTTCCAGTTTACTCACGGTGACGATTTGAACAAAAAAAAAACGTTGCAGGCCTGTTTGGTCTTGCAAAACATTGAGTGCGCTGAACAGACACTTGCAAAAAATTGAGAGCGTGGAAAAACTTTGGTCCGGATCCTCGGGTGCGGTGCGACTAACCGACAGTTCAGCCCAGCATACGCCCACACTGGCTAGCTATCTCGGCTTCCTCCGATAACGGCCTCCGCTCCTTCTCTCCCGCTCATTAAGACAGGTCTCCGGCTTCGTTTTACTCAGTCTCTCGACTCACCACTATCCCCAGTCCGCGGTCCTCTCCTTTGAGCCTCCCGCTCCGTTTCCTCGGCTTTTTTTCTCGCTCTTTCTAGCGGTTTTTCCTCTTCTCAACGCACCAGCGTCACGTCTCCCACCGGATCCAGCAGAGAGCGCCCGACCGGCAAAAGAAAACTTCCAGAACCTTCTGCAGTCTCTCCTCCGGTCACGTGTATATTCACGTTTCATACCTGAAGCCAATCACTATTGACTATATCGCGTGAATGCCCAAATGACCAATAAAATAGTAACAAAAACAGTAATAAAAAGGATAACTGCATAGAGCCTCTGGAAATATTATTTAGCTAAATAATATAAACTTTAACCGTTAGTCTTAATCACTGTCATGAAATAAAATTACAAATATTCAGCTCCTTTTAATTATGTAAAATATATTAATATTTCTTTGTTAGTAATCAGGTGTCCTCTCTTAGTTATCTAAAGTAAATAAGCGTTTACTTTTTTTTTTTTGATAATCCTGAGACTCTGAGTAAGAGAGATTAATCATAACCCACCCCATTACACTATAATACCCAAGTTTACCACTGGGTTACAACAATATATAAAAAATAGAATAATCATTACTTAACTATACATAGACACTAGTAAAAGACTTTACCTAAACTTTTACCTAAAGTTGAAAACTGTCCATACAGAACATAAGGACAGCATGGTGTATTGACCATACAGGCAAGCTAGCAAAACATGACAAGCACTGAGTGCTGTATTTAGTATTTTGTTGACCAGTGTGTAATGGTTGATTGAAAGAGCTCATACACTTGTTTGCAAGTTGGGCTGTTTGATGGCAAAATTAGCTTTTGTTGCATATTTTAAATGTTTGGGCACAGTTAGAGCCTTTTGCAAACAAAATGTGTCATTTTGACCATGAGTGCCACTGTTTCCAAACACTGGACTGTCTTGACTGTCTTACAGTTTTTTCCGATTGCTAAACGACAGTGGGCACAACTGGAGTCACGTGCAAAACTCAAACTACAGTCTGCACTACCAACAGTCACCTGAGCTAAACAGTTCATATCACCTGCAAAACTCATTTAAAGCAACACAACTCTTAACACACGTCTCAAAACAGGCTCAGTGCAGCCAAACACTATGAACAGTCCTCACTGAGATAACACACACACACACACACACACAAAAACACACACACACACACACACACACTGTCACTCAGAACACACTGAGGGTAAAACACTAGCTCAAACACCAATACAGAAATTACAAACTTTTTCATTTACAGTGCAGTTTGAACTGAACTACAACGTTTTTGGAAATATATAGTGAAAACTTACATAATAAACAAAAGGAATGAAAATCATTTTCAATAAAATTTTGTCGTAATTTATACGGGAAAATAACAAATACATCCCAAAAATACTGTACTAATCCTCCTCTCCAACATCATGTGGTTCGGTCATTCCAGAATATCCACACAGCTTATTTATGTACAACAAAAACGTTGCTCGCGCACCAAAATCGTTCATCTTCCATGACCGCAGAAACTGGCATATTAGGGAAGTTTTGTCTCTAAAGTTTATAACAATTGAATTTCTAGCGGAAAATGGATACTACAGTTGCGCTTTCTGTCTTCAGTGAAAGTATACAACCGTTAGTTTGTTAGTACCTATTTTTTTGTATACAGTATGGTTACCTAGCAACCGAGGCTTGAAGAAACCAAGTGGTAAAAAGTTGTTCAACTTCCTGAAAGAACTGCTAGGTGAGTGGTTAGTGCACTTGCCTTGGGTATGGGTGTTTGGAGTTTGATTCCCCTGTGTGGTGATCTTATTTTTAAAAATTTGGATTGGATAATTTGCATGCAATTGCGCAAGTCAGGACCCGCGAACGCGTATTTTTATTTTTTTTTTGTAGGGTGGTAGGGGAAGACTCATGAATATGCCTGCTCTGGTTGGGTTGGTTAGGTTTAGGCAAGAGGAGTGGGATGGTTATGGTTAGGGTAAGAATGTCAGGGCGATAATATTCCAAAAAGGTGTAATACATGAGTAGTATGGATAACTGTGTGCAAATATATGCCAAGGTACTGTAAATGCACAGGGGTGCAAATAGCATACATTGATATTTGTACCAGGGGTGCAAATAGCATACACTTCTAATTGTACCAGGGGTGCAAATAGCATACACTTCTAATTGCACCAGGGTACAAATAGCATACACTTCTAATTGCACCAGGGTACAAATAGCATACACTGCTAATTGTACCAGGGGTGCAAATAGCCTCACCCTTTACGTTATCACATTGGATGTCTGCATCATCTCTAAATACAAATGAATGTGGTGTTTCTATTGCTTTCACCTCCATTACTTTCGGAAAAACAGTAAGAACACAGTTTTACTACTGTAAAGATATAGTGTTTTTCACTTTTTTTTATAGCTGTATATATAACCTCAGACATCTTACCTGGACGTATTGGTATCTTTGCTCTTTTACCTGTTTCTCTCAAACAGTACAGTGTAGAATTATTTCATTCTTATTTGGTGTTTGTATACAAAAAAAGTCTTTCTGATCTTTCTCTGTATAAATACCATATATGTTCACTAACTAATCTAAAACAAGACACCTGCTTAGGCTTTCAGCTAAAATACCAACCAGCAGTGTTTGATAGGCACCAGACTGAAATCTATTCTGTTCTGAATGTGTGGTTAACAGTTTTGACAGCAGTGTGTTAGCATTTGAACAAAGTGCTGTAAATCTACAGTGTTGTGCACGTTGTGGTTAAAGTCATGGGATAAGGGTGTAGAGTTTTGAAAACTGTGTTCAAGCAATGAAAAATGAACTAGAGTTTGGTCCACATGAACTGCTGCTGTGGAGACTGTAGTTAGAGTTTTGCAGATGTGACTCCAGTTGTGCCCGCTGTCGTTTAGCAATCAAAAAAAGCTGTAATTCTGCACATATTTCTGTTACTGTAGTCCTATAGGACCAGGCTTGTGTACCAGAGTCTGGAAGGACAGGCTAGGACACTGCAGGTTATTTTAACGGTTCCATGGCATGAAAATTTCACTTTATGAGTTTTTTTAACATTAATATGAGTTCCCCCCAGCCTGCCTATGGTCCCCCAGTGGCTAGAAATGGTGATAGGTGTAAACCGAGCCCTGGGTATTCTGCTCTGCCGTGTGTGTGTGTGTGTGTGTGTGTGTGTGTGTGTGTGTGTGTGTGTGTGTGTGTGTGTGTGTGTGTGTGTGTGTGTGTGTGTGTGTGTGTGTGTGTGTGTGTGTGTGTTATCTCAGTGAGGATTGTTCAGTGTTTGGCTACACTGAGCCTGTTCTGAGACGTATGTTAAGAGTTGTGTTGCTGTGAATAAGTTCTGCAGTTGATATGAACTGTTCAGCTCAGGTGACTGCTGCTGTGCAGACTGTAGTTTAAGTTTTGCACGTGTGACTCCAGTTGTGCCCACTGTCGTTTCCCAATCGAACAAAAATTGTATGCAAGTTTACAATGTTGCCAATGTATGTGTGTGAGCGGATTTACACAAGATTAATAAGTAGGTTTTATAAGTAGAAATAGATAAATGAACAAAGGAAACAAATATTGAATGCATGCTTTAATTAGATAGGGTACAGTATCAGAGAATTCACAGATTCATAGTCTTGGATTCTGCTGTCTGCTTAAAGAATATTTGAACAGAAACTTATTTTCCTAACTGATAACTTTGGATAAGATGTGTTGATTTTAGCAGCTGTAGAGCTTATTGATCCTTATGATGTCCCAGGAGGACAAGCCCTGACTCTGGCCGATCTGGACTTTAGGGTCGGGGATGGGGGTGATGGTGTCCTGCCCGTTGATGGAGAAGGCTGTTCTTGCATAGTGCATGATGGAGGTGTAGTCGTAGGGAGTGTTAATGTTGTTGGTGACCTGCTTGTTGAAGTTGTAGGCCATCTTAGGGTCGATGTTGGCCCAATTGATCGTGACGTAGTTGTCGCGATCGCTCCTGGTCTGTTCGTGCCGGAAGCCCAGAGCGTGGTTGAACTCGTGCTGGATGATGCCGTAGTAGACGCAGCCATACCTCTGCAGAGAGAGCACCTGCCTGCCTCCCACTTTGCCCAGACTGGAGAAACATCCTGATTGGTTCTCCACGCTGATGTAGTCGGTCTCGTTGTTACGGGGCACGAAGCGGATACAGGTTTTGCTGTGGAAGCCCTGCAAGGCGTTGTCAATCTGCCGCTTCTCTGAGCTGGTGTACTCACTGCTCACGGTGAAGGGGACCGTCACCAGGCCGCTGGAGTTTTTCTTCCAGAAGCAGTTCTGGTTAGGGCACATTAGGGCATTTCTGGTACTGGGAACCAGCAAGTCTCCTTCCAGCAGGATCTCATTGCTGCCCTTGTTGGAGGTCAGAATCCTGGTGGTGATGTCGACGTTGTCTGGGGCTTCTTCTTCTTCGCCTCCTGGCTCCTGGAGAGGAAGTGCCTGAGAGAGGCCGAGCAGGAGCAGCAGCAGCAGGTTGGCAGAGGGAGTCATCTTCAGGGTCGGTCTGGAGGCTGTGGAGCTTCTCTGGAGAGCTGCTGTGGAGAGACTCCTTGAAGCTTGATGTTTGACTCAGTTCAGTCCAGGGTCTTTATACTGTCCTCTACAGGTGTGTCTGCAGGAGGCTTATGGGTTGGGGTCTACACTGCTAGGCCTGAACAAACCTCTGAAGGGAGGACTCCACAGACAAGCCTACTTATTAAACAAACGTGTCTTTGTCCAGTTTATCCTCATTGTGGGCCACATCCTTATAGCTCCACTAAGCTCAGCTGGTTTTTATTTTTCTTTGGTTTACAAATGACTTTTTAGCAACCTTTATCAAAGTATATATGTACAAATTAAATGTGTGTTACCAAAATACTGTTTCTTCACTCTCTTATAACCTGCGTAATTGAAATCCCGATGTGAACCTTTTATGACAAGCTGAAGAAGAAGGTAGGGAAGGAAATCAGAAGGAAAGGATCTTCCCTACATACTTCTTTCCTTCTCTACGTATGTACATCTCTACGTCCTCTTACCGTGTAGCTGCTGCTCTGCCTGCTGCATTAGGGTTAGGACCCACACACACACACACACAAACACACACACACACACACACACACACACAGACACACACACACACCAAAGATGGGGGCTCAAGTTTGAGACTCCGACTCGAGTCTCACTTACAGTTTTTTCCAACTGCTTACACACGTTTTCAAAACTAAGTCTCCTCTTTTCAAAACTCTACACACAAGTATGCCCTCTCTCACCCCTGCTTTTTGATATTTTCCTTGAACATTTGGCCATGGCATTTCGGAGCTGTATGACTTTTAAGGGTAGTATTAGAGAAGGGCTATCTCACAAAATTTCAGCCTATGCTGATGATATTCTGCTTTTCATAACAGACCCAGACATATCTGTACCAGCCATTCTCAACATTCTGGAACAGTTTGGAAATCTCTGGCTATAAACTTAACCTGGAAAAGAGCGAATTGTTCCCTGTCAACAATGCAGCTCTTAAAAAGCTGACACCAAATTTACCTTTCAAGACTGTGTCTTCATAATTTAAATATCTGGATTACAGTCACTACATTGCTATCTCAAACAGTGGTGACATTGGAAATTGGAAAGGCCCAAAATCCCCATCCCACACCAGGTGGATTAAAGATGTCATATATCATTTAAAGTTAGAAAAGATGAAATATTCACTCAGAGGAAACGTGAGAGAATTCTATTCTACCTGGGGATCTTTCATGGACTATTTTGATGAGGTTTCTGCAGTGGACTGGGAAGAGGTGTAGTGCTACCTTGAGGTTAACTAAATGACTTGCCTGTATTTAATTATCTTTTTTTATCTTTTATTGTTATATTTAACTTTTTCATTTTGTTTTATTTTATTCTTTTCTTTTCTTTCTCTTCTTATGCTTCTTTATGTAGCATTTTGTCTTTATGTAGGATGTACCCTACCTTGTCTTTTTTTTTTTATGGGCGGCAAAATGTAGACTTACTTTACTCCAAATGTATACTTGTACGGATAGTTTATGAGGATGCATGGGGACTGGGGAGGGTGGGGAGTGGGTAGAAGACCTTTCTGTACATGTAATGTATATTGTGCTGTATATTTGTGTATTTATGTACATGGCAGCACTGTTGCTCTATGTACAATTGTATAGAAAACGTGTGAACATTTACAAAACTCTACACACAATTCCCAAAACTGCACACAAAAAATGCAAAATGCAGAGTCAGGGCTTGTCCTCCTTGGACATCATAAGGATCAATAAGCTCTACAGCTGCTAAAAACAACACATCTTATCCAAAGTTATCAGTTAGGAAAACAAGTTTCTGTTCAAATATTCTTTAAGCAGACAGCAGAATCTAAGACAATGAATCTGTGAATTCTCTGATACTGTACGCTATCTAATTAAAGCATTCATTCAATATTTGTTTGTGTGTGTTGTTCATTTATCTATTTCTACATTTAAAACTTACTTATTAATCTTGTGTAAATCAGCTCACTCACATACATTAGCAACACTGTAGACTTGCGTCCATACTGCATGCAACTATCTAATGACTATTTCATCATTACAAATCAATCAGACTTTGCATACAATCTCTCCCCCCCACCCCCTCCCTCGCACAAACACAAACACACAAACACACACATATTCTTTATTCTAAAAATGATACCTTTGGTTTACATGTGTTTGTACTTTTGTTTTCTTGTGTCATACTACTGTAAACAACACTGAGCTACTCTTACAAATGTAATGTTTTACCCAATAAATATGTTCTGTTTTACTGTAACATTAAATTGTTTTTTACAGTGCACTTTTCAACCACTCTCAGCAGATCACTTTCTCTCTAGAACATTGTAAATGTAGATAAAAGCCTATGAAAGACAAAAGACCTTTAGATTTAGAACAACAGTGTGTACATGGTATATCCAAAAATGTACTATTATGAAAAAAGTGTTTGCCATTTGATGCAAATGCTTGATTTCGAGATGTGTTTATGGTATTTTCAATGAAGTGTTTCATTTTGAAGATGTGAGACATTTAGTGTGTGTGTCTGTGTGTTTCCCTAACCCTAACGCAGCAGGCAGAGCAGCAGCTACACAGTAAGAGGACGTAGAGAAGAACCTACCTTCTTCTTCAGCTTGTCATAAAGGCACACATGGGGATTTCAATCACGCAGTTCATCAGAGAGTAAAGAAACAGTATTTTGGTCACACACATTTAATTTGTACATATATACTTTGATAAAGCTTGCTAAAAAGCCATTTGTAAACCAAAGAAAAATAAAAACCAGCTGAGCTCAGTGTAGATATAAGGATGTGTCACACAATGAGGATAAACTGGACAAAGAAACGTTTGTTTAATAAGTAGGCTCGTCTGTGGAGTCCTCCCTTCAGAGGTTTGTTCAGGCCTAGCAGTGTAGAACCCAACCCATAAGCCTCCTGCAGACACACCTGTAGAGGACAGTATAAAGACCCTGGACTGAACTGAGTCAAACATCAAGCTTCAAGGAGTCTCTCCACAGCAGCTCTCCAGAGAAGCTCCACAGCCTCCAGACCGACTCTGAAGATGACTCCCTCTGCCAGCCTGCTGCTGCTGCTCCTGCTCGGCCTCTCTCAGGCCCTTCCTCTTCCAGACACCGTCGACATAACCACCAGGATCCTGACCTCCAACAAGGGCAGCGATGAGATCCTGCTGGAAGGAGACTTGCTGGTTCCCAGTACCAGAAATGCCCTAATGTGCCCTAACCAGAAGTGCTTCTGGAAGAAAAACTCCAGCGGCCTGGTGACGGTCCCCTACACCGTGAGCAGTGAGTACACCAGCTCAGAGAAGCGGCAGATTGACAACGCCTTGCAGGGCTTCCACAGCAAAACCTGTATCCGCTTCGTGCCCCGTAACAACGAGACCGACTACATCAGCGTGGAGAACAAATCAGGATGTTTCTCCTTTCTGGGCAAAGTGGGAGGCGCTCAGTTGCTCTCTCTGCAGAGGTATGGCTGCGTCTCCTACGGCCTCATCCAGCACGAGTTCAACCACGCTCTGGGCTTCTGGCACGAACAGACCAGGAGCGATCGCGACAACTACGTCAGGATCAATTGGGCCAACATGGACCCTAAGATGGCCTTCAACTTCGACAAGCAGGTCACCAACAACCTGAACACTCCCTACGACTACACCTCCATCATGCACTATGGAAGAACAGCCTTCTCCATCAACGGGCAGGACACCATCACCCCCATCCCCGACCCTAAAGTCCAGATCGGCCAGAAGCAGGGCTTGTCCTCAGTGGACATCATACGGATCAATAAGCTCTACAGCTGCTAAAAACAACACATCTTATCCAAAGTTATCAGTTATGAAAACAAGTTTCTGTTCAAATATTCTTTAAGCAGACAGCAGAATCTATGACTATGAATCTGTGAATTCTCTGATACTGTACGCTATCTAATTAAAGCATGCATTCAATATTTGTTTGTGTTGTTCATTTATCTATTTCTACTTAAAAAACTTACTTATTAATCTTGTGTAAATCCGCAGACCCGTCGCTAGACCTCAGTCTTAAGGGGGGCACATGAAATACATGGGGGGGCACAATTATTATTGGCGTACAGTACGTATATGTATAATAATCATATACTCTTGTTATACTATTCGCACGTAATCATCACGTTAAACATAACCAACAGCAATATGACCAGGTAGCCTATATAGCCTACAACACATTACATAGAAGCAATGTTATGAATATCCATAAAACACTTGACTATACAACATATTAGATGTAACACCAGAAGCATCTCTCAAACATTGCATTTTAAAGCAGTCAATAGAAGGATATGCATTGCTATGCATGTGCCATGAGACACACACCCACGCACACACACACACACACACACACACACACACACACACACACACACACACACACACACACACACACACACACACACACACACACACACACACTTCGAACCTACCGGTACTTTGAGTGGAGGCAGCCTGTCCTCTCTCCAGTCCCTCCTGTCATTTGAAGCTGCATGCTTATTTAAGTCCTTGTCTGTAAATCTTAAACCCCTTAATGGAGAAGGTCGCGTCCGATGATACAGATGTGAATTTCCTGCAGGCATAACAAAATGCGGAATCCTTTTTCACCGAGTAGCCTACGCAAGCCAGTCCCTGTTCAAATACCAGCTACAGCTACGTTTTTTTTTTAACTGGATATTTCCTCAACACAACCTGTTTGGGTTTGTCCGTCACACCCCCTGGTTCAACAGTTAGTTGTGGCCCAAATGCTGCCCCAGTCGCAGGTTGCACCGACCTGCAGGTCCTGCCAGGCCAGGGTTGGGCTCCACGGAGCTACTAGCATCAGGCTCAGACTGTCGTCCAGGGACTCCTTCTCCAACGACAACATCAGGAGGCTCGGTTGCCGTATCCAGTTTGGCAGAGGAGATGTTGGTGGGCTTTTCAACCACTTACCATGACGAACTGAAGCGAGTGGGCGGGAAACTCATCCAGCTTTCAAAAAGTAGCGGTAACTGTTGAGCGGCTACACTGACGTAGGCTACGTCGTCGTAACCTAACTTTCTTTTAGTAAGGCCGTGATAGGCTGTTGCAGTGTAGATTCCCATCAATCAAACAAAAATCACACCATTGTTTATTTATATTTATAATGTTTTAATGATAAAGAATGCAACATTAATGCAACACAAAATTAGCAACTATGATAATATAAAATTAAAGTAATTTTTTTAAGAGATCTGTGCCTCAAGTGGGGGGGCACAAGCATTTTTGGGGGCGGGCCCGGCCCCCTATGGCCCGCCCATAGCGACGGGTATGTAAATCCGTCAGCCAAACACTGAACAATGAGATAACACACACACACACACACACACACACACACACACACACACACACGGCAGAGCAGGATACCCAGGGCTCGGTTTACACCCATCACCATTTCTAGCCACTGGGGGACCATAGGCAGGCTGGGGGAACTCATATTAATGTTAATAAAACTCATCAAGTAAAATTTTCATGCCATGGGACCTTTAAAATAACCTGCAGTGTCCTAGCCTGTCCTACCAGACTCTGGTACACAAGCCTTGTCCTATAGGACTACAGTAACAGAAATATGTGCAGAATTAAGACAGTCAAGACGGTCCAGTGTTTGGTGGACCGTGTAAACCTTGTTCACTTATAGTTTTTCTTGATTGCTTTGACGCAGCAGTCAACTCAAACTCCACATTTTTCAAAACAGTTAACACGCAGGCTGAACAGTGGCACTCATGGTCAAAATTACACATTTTGTTTGCAAAAGGCTCTAACTGTGCCCAAACATTTAAAATATGCAACAACAGCAAATTTTGCCATCAAACAACACAACTTGCAAACAAGTGTATGAGCTCTTCCAATCAACCATTACACACTGGTCAACAAAATACTAAATACAGCACTCAGTGCTTGTCATGTTTTGCTAGCTTGCATGTATGATCAATACACCATGCTGTCCTTATGTTCTGTATGGACAGTTTTCAACTTTAGGTATTGGTATATTGTGTTGCCTGTTGTACTTGAATAGATAGAGTTTGCACTGACACTCTCTTGCACTATGACACCATTGCACCTTTTTGCATTTTTTCCACACCGCTCCTTTAAACATGCTACAACCAAACTTTACTGTAAGGCACACTATTGATATATTTCTTTGTATTTATGTAGTATGTGTGCTTGGATGTCATATGTCTTTAATAATTATTTTAACCAAATTTTATTTACATGAAAAAAATTTGAAAAAGAAGCCAAGCTTTTTGGAGCTCGCTGCCAATATTAAACAATACATTTTTCCATATATAACTGTACAAACAAAACAACTGTTCGATCATATGACCTCTGTAAGCTTTACAAAATATGTATATGTGTGCCTATGTGGATGTTTGTTGTGTATAAGCTATTGGACACCTTAATTTCCTTCAGGATAAATAAAGTATCTCTGTCTATCTATCTCTATTGTAGCCTATTTCTGTACGTAGCTTTCATGCCAGAGCCATTTGTTGTTAAATTTGCCTTCTTGCAAATAATTGGATCCAGAATCAGAAATGCTTTGATGCAAATTTTATTTTTTCCATTGATTCTTATTTTCAAACTGTGGCTGAAAACGTAAATACTGTAAATATTACACAACATACATGTAAACCAAAATAAAATCTATTAGAGTATAAGAAATTAAAAAAATTAAAATAAAATCTATTACAGTGAAGTATAAACATATATTACTGTAGAGTATAAGAAATAGCCACTATTGATATTCAGTCTCTTGTGTCTTGATGATGGGGCCACATGGCCTAACCCTGCACACTGATCTATGGGGCCACATGGTCTAACCCTGTAGACTGATCTATGGGGCCACATGGTCTAACCTTGTAGACTGATCTATGGGGCCACATGGTCTAACCTATGCCCCGACTTGATCTATGGGGCCACATGGTCTAACCTTGTAGACTGATCTATGGGGCCACATGGTCTAACCCTGTAGACTGATCTATGGGGCCACATGGTCTAACCTTGTAGACTGATCTATGGGGCCACATGGTCTAACCCTGTAGACTGATCTATGGGGCCACATGGTCTAACCCTGTAGACTGATCTATGGGGCCACATGGCCTAACCCTGTAGGCTGATCTATGGGGCCACATAGCCTCAACACATTCTCACACCCAACTCGCAAAATAAGGACGTTCGGTCAGGAGCCTTTCTCGTTCTTATTTGACGTTAAAAGTCTCCTTTAGCGTCTCATGTAAACGTGCTTGGTCGCCACTATTGCCGTCCCTTTTTCGGAGAAAAACAAACGGGAAGGACGCCAAAAGAGACAGAAATGGAGAGAAACAAAACGCCACGGCGGCAACCCGAAGTCTCCTGAGTGAAAGTGCGGCTACCCATCCACCTTCAACCCAACCACCACCCCAAACCCACCCCTGCAATTTCCCCTTACATACCACTCGGCAAGTCTCATCCAACTGCGGCTCTCCCCAGTACATTACACAAATACGCCGAAGGGTGCCTTTTTCGTCGCATCAGACGCTGAAGGACACTGACCAAACGTACTTATTTTACGAGTTTGGAATAAGAACGGGTTGATAGCCTAACCCTGCACACTGATCTATGGGGCCACATGGCCTAACTCTACACACTGATTGCTAATTGAAGATTTGTGTGAAGGAATGTCAAACAGGAGCTCCAGTGATTTCATACTGATGGAGGTAGTTTCTAATAGTTAGGAACAGATGCTTTCTGTTTGGTTACCATAGCTAAAACAACGGCGTTTAGACTGCTTTTAATGACATCTGTGCAAAAGGGTGGGGGGGGGGGGGATGTGTCAATCCAATGAGAAAGGGTTAACACATTTGCAAGAGGTGTATTCTGCTCTGCTGAGACAGTGATGATGAAAAGCAAGTAGATCCCAGTTTCTTTAAGCAGGTCAAAGCAATCAGCCTACAAATCATCCACGGGAGCAATTACGCCATACGACACAGCGTTTGTTCCTGGGGAGATGGACCTGTGTGTCCCACCTCCTTCTCACTAACCTCTCCTCCTCTGAGTCAAGTCTCCCTCGTGCTGGACTCAGTTTCACTGAGCCTACTCGAATTCATTTCCTTGTTTCTGTTATGAAGACGAGACGTGTGTGTGACTGGAACATCTCACATTTACCAACAAAACGTCCAGCGAAAGACCATCAAAACATTTCAGACCGTCCTGCCAACCTGTAGACATTGTAACATCAATGTACGCTGGAACCATTTTTCACTGTTAAGTCTCTGAATGTTGCTGCTGTTTCATCACACACACAATCACACACGGTGGATGCAGGAAAAAACGCAGATGAGACCTACAGGATGACCTAAATTGAGGACAGCTACTTTATTGTAAGTGCAATGATAAGTTAAAGTCCAATAAGTACTTTATGAAACCGTATGAATGTGAGTCCCATCCCAGGTTAGGAAATTAACTAACAATGTAAGGATCAACAAGCCACTGACAGAAATGTTCATATTTGATTCATTCAATAAATTATTATTTTGTGTCTTAAATCCACCAGCCGTTTTCATATTATATATTATACCATATCATCATCCTGAGCCTTTTTGGTAAGGTTCCTAGAAAATCACAGCCCAGAGTAATTAATTAATAGTACTAATTATTATTCTCCCCAAAACAAGTTTCCTTTTTATTAATTTTTTTTATTTTTAAGAACTATACAAAAAAAGTTGCAACTTTTTTGCAACAGCTCATGTGTTATGGTCCACATTCACCAGTGTTTTGTTGTTATTGTGGTACACGTAGACTACTCCTGATTTTGGCAGTCCTCTCATCTCTTATATGCAGTGGCGTAACGAGCCAACACCGGACCCCTATGCAGTATTATCAAGGCTGGCCCCCCTACTACAGCACGTGATGACGGCGCAATGTCCATGAGTAGGCTACCATGAATAGGACAGGATAGGATCATAGAGACATAGCAAGTCCTGTTTTTCACCTTTTATGAGACAAAAATAAAAACTGGCTGGTAAAAAGTCACTGGTTTGTGGTTGGTGGTCAAAAAAGTTAACTTCATGCCCTGCTACTAACACTTAGAAAATAAATAAATGGCATTACATCAGTGAGTTCAAACTGCTTATTGTGCGTAATTTGGACTGACACTGAGATGCATGTTGTTCTGTAACTGGTGTGGCGCTGCCACTATTCTCTTGATTTCCACTTTCACTTTTTTTAGTGAAAGAGACGTTAGATTTAGTATATATCATCACAGGTAACAAACTAACCATCGCAAAGTGTTGTGCTAATGCTGGGAACAGGCAGATTGTATCTTTCTAGTTGTATCCATATGATGTGACAGACTTGGGTTAATATTTCACGAGGGCCGAGGGCTAGATGTAAATGGACTGTTCTTACATAGCGCTTTTCTAGTCTCAATGACTACTCAAAGCGCTTTTACATAGTACAGGAACCATTCACCATTCACACACATTCATACACTGTGGCCGAGGCTGCCGTACAAGGAGTCACCTGCTCATTAGATAATCATTCACACACATTTACATTCGGGGTTCAGTGTCTCGCCCAAGGACACTTCGACACGGCACTGCAGGGCCAAGGATCGAACCACCAACCTTCCGATTGGCAGGGCCACAGCCGCCCCTAGTAGACCACATAAAGTTATCCTACAACTGATGTTGATACTATATACTGTATGGATGGGAGCTACAGGATATGCTTTGAATTCTTAAGATTTAACAATACAGTGTTAGGGACAGATCAGATGGCCAGAGACTTGAGACTTAACTTGGACTTCCAAAAAATGACTTGTGTAATATCTCTGGCTCAGGTGACTGCTGCTGTGCAGACAATAGTTTGAGTTTTGCACATGTGAGATTAATAAGTAAGTTTTATATGTAGAAATAGATAAATGAACAACACAAACAAACAAATATTGAATGTACTGTATGTTTTAATTAGATAGAGTACAGTATCAGAGAATTCCCAGATTCATATTCTTAGATTATGCTGTCTGCTTAAAGAATATTTGAACAGAAACTTGTTTTCATAACTGATAACTTTTGGATAAGATGTGTTGTTTTTAGCAGCTGTAGAGCTTATTGATCCTTATGATGTCCAAGGAGGACAAGCCCTGCCTCTGGCCGATCTGGACGTTAGGGTTGGGGATGGGGGTGATGGTGTCCTGCCCGTTGATGGAGAAGGTTCTTCCATAGTGCATGATGGAGCTGTAGTCATAGGGAGTGTTCAGGTTGTTGGTGACCTGCTTGTTGAAGTTGTACTTGGTCTTACTTCTGATAAACATGGCTACAGCACAAAGCATGCTACGGAGGGTAAATTCACATAACCTAAAGTAAGAACAAACAAAGGGAAAAACACTGTAATATATAGAGCCATGATTAATTGGAATGCAATGCCTAGTCATGTCATTCAAGAAAATAGAAAACCTAAATTCAAAGTATTACTTACAGTTTATTTCAATTGCTTAAGCACAATTTTGAAAACAGGGACAGTCTTTTTCAAAACACTACACACAATTAGCACAACCACACACCCAATAAGCAGAACACCTCAGACCCTTTGCAAAATGAAACACTCTTGCAAAAACTATACACTAATTTATAAAAAACATATTTTGTTACCATATGAAACACACACTTTCCATATGACTTAATCCTGTTTGAACCAGTTACACACTGCTGTTGCTAACCTAAAACACTTTTAGCAATTCTACTTCTCAGTGATTAGAGTACTGTAAATGAAGTACACAGAGAAAGTGCAAATTTACAATAAGTTCACCACATACTACACTAAACCAATGCTGCAGACTGAGGAAAATATAATTTATTTATTTATCATATACCCAAATCAGTCAACATGGAGAATCACAACAAAACATGTCCCAGTTTTCATGCTACTGCAGTAGTGTACATAACACTGTTAGCTCAGCAAACAACAGACAAACATAAAATAAGGTATCCAGTACAGGTTACAATCACAAAAATACACAGAAATACACCGAAACATACTAGACATTATCTTTTCACTAGTGTTGCGCAACTTTGATTTGATAAATCTGGTCCTCTTCTTCTTTGAGCATATTCTCCAGCTTCAGGTCTTCCTCTCCCTCTCCCTCTTCCTCTACCTCCACCTCGGCCTCTACCTCTGGCTGGGCCTCTTCCTCTTCCTCTACCTTCTTCTCCTCCTCTGTGGATTCTCCCTCTCACTCTCAGGGCCTGATTTACTAACACTAGCGCAGTTTGCGTTGCGTCCGTTTATGCGAGTTTGGTAATAGCGCACGCTATGCTTCCACATTTTGCGTAGTATTTATCAACCCTGACACCCATCAGGCAATCAGCGTCTTTCTCCGCCCACTAGACCGTAAATTGCGCTGTAGCAAAGCGGTACATGTGCTATGATACGGCTGGGTGCAGACTGTGATATTCCCACTGCTGATGCTATGACTGTTTGAAATGATCCTGATGCCAGTATGTGTAATGTAGCGAGGAGTTTAACAACTGCTGGAATGGGATGTGAACGCTGAGTGGGAGATTCAATTTCATCTTTGATTTCTTCCAGTAACTCTAATATTGCACGGCTGCTTGATCTGTAACGCTAAATGATGTTGTGTTCACTGACAAAGTGTGATTCTTGTGTTAAAAATATTTTCAGCCTCGCCTATGTCTTCGTCTTGCTCAAATTGCTGTTGCCATTTCACCAGCGGCATAAAGGTCTACAAGGAAACTGGACTGCGGCTGGTTTAGACCTGCTTTTAAGAGGCGGAGAATTTCCCCCGCAGAATAGAGGCGCGCTCTTACTGACAGTCTTTATAAATACCACGGAATATATAATTAGGGGCACTTTGCGCTTATCCTCCCACCTTTTTGGGTGGAACTCCCACTTTCCCCACGACCCTCCCACCAACGCATATTGAAAGCGCAACTTGTCTCTTCTCGTTCATGTGGCAGACAATCTGCGATTTTACCCAAGTGCGCCTTGTTTGTAAATAGCCCGCATCGGTTACGTCCGTCTTTGCGACCAATTAGCGCCTGGAAACAGGCGCAAACGGCTTGATAAATCTAGCCCTCAGTCTTCTTCTTCTGACTCCTTCCATTTTGGTTGAGGGCAGGTTATGGAGCTAGAACAGTGACAGTAACCTGTGGTATTGAAAATAAAAATTGGCATTGAAACAACAAATATTGGTACTGAAAAATGTTGAACTGAAATATAAAACACAAACATCAAAAAATAATAATCTCACAATGCTATTATTTTATTTCACTTTGACATTTTTTTGTATTATGATAGGTTTTTCAATGTCAATCTACATTTTTTCTTGATGTCTGACTTTTTTCAGTAACAGTTTTTTTTTTTACACTGTCAGGATTTTTACAATGTCACTGGTTTTCAGTTTCAACTTTCTGTCACTGTTTTGGCGTAGGGAGGAGGGGCCTGAGGGGAGGGACAAAGAGGGCGTGGTTTACAGGTAATTTGCATATGATTTGCATACTGTGAGAGACTGCACCTCCACAGGCATCCTCACAGATTACCTATATCTGCAATGGCTTCCACAAGTTCACCTGGAACCTCCAAATCTAGTAAGTCTGTTTATCTCTGCCATTTTTTTCACTTAGAAGCAGGCTGGTTTAGTGTTAACTTGTAATGTAGGCCTAAGCTGTGTTGTTTTGGCAGAGGTTAGAACTGTTCTCTTCATCCATGGTTAGCACACGTCAGCTAACTTGTGGCTAATTGTAGCTAAGTCTCCCATCGAACAAGCGCTAACGCTAGCTAATACCACATCAGCTAGCCCACTTGGGGGTTGAAAGTGATATTAATAGTGCACTGATGTGTCAGTCTTTAAGAGGGTCACCTGCTAGATCCCTCCAAACCACTATATATTTGTACCACGCCTCCAGAGGGACCTTGACACTTTACCAGACTTCTCCAGGACCCTGTGCAGCTTCAAAATGTTGAATTAAACCTTTTTTTATTTTGTTTGGATATTTATTATGGCCATATGTACATAAAAAATAAAATGCACACCTAAAGTGTGCATTTTATTTACAAAAAATAGTGTAATTGTTTTGTGAAGTATTATAAAAGCAACTGCAGTCTTTTAATAACATTACTTGTCAATTACAGGATATACAAGATCTTTTCTTGGAGGGGGACCATGACAGTGACAGAAGAGCCTGCCAGTGGAGTACTTTTACCACCCATCCAGTGCCCTCTGAGGCTACAGACTATGGCAGAACTGAGGGCAGCCATTTACCCTGTGACTAACTCCTAGTACAATGGCGGATAGCTTTGCAAGACTGCACTTAACTATGTGATTCTTCACACATAAACATGGCAGGATAACACAGGAAAACCATTTTGTTGTTTAAAATGACACATACCACTACTACTTTATATGTAGTACTGATTTTAATCCTTAACAGTTTTTGAAATAACATGCATTTACAGTATGGACTCCAGCAAAACAGTTAAATCTGTACCTTTTCAATGAATAACAAATAAATATATTCAAGTAAGAATTTGACTCTATATTTAATAACAAATTACAGTAAATGCAATGATAATGCATATGAGGGTTAATATGTACTGGTCTATGCAAAGGGTACAAGTCCCATTTCATGACTTAAACCAGTGTAAAAACAGTGTAAAAGTGTAAATAGTCAAAATCCACAGGCTGATGTTGCAGAACTTCCTGAAGCCTTCTCAGCAGTCTCTCCATAAACTGCCTCCCAGTCGAAGGTGTCTGTAATTATACACAACTTAGTGAAATCGGATGAGAAATGTAAAGGTTATGCCTTTTGCGCGAAATACCTCAGACATACTAGTTTTGTTTTACAGACAAATTTATACATTTATGTCCAAGTAAACCTTTAACTGATAATATCAGTTAAACAGTTATAAAATATTGTACTGGACTGGTTTACATGATAATGTTAACTGTTATGTTCAGTTAAGGCAGTTTTTCAGTAACTGTGTTTTCCCAGTTTTAGGAAATGTCAGTGAACGCATTCTGCCTGTGTGATTTGCCTAGAAACCCTGTCAGTCGCCAGCTATACTTGTGATTGGAGGATAGTTATGGGGAGGGGCGTTAACGTTCCGTGCCTGTGTCGGCAGGTAGAGAGCAGAGCTCGTTCTCTTAAGACATCCATGACGGAGCTAATGAGAGACGCATAGCGATAGCGCGCTCGCGGCACCAGCAATAACACTGGCCTTAGACTTATAAAGGACACGAATTACTGTTATTATAAATACTAGATTATAGAAGATAGATTGACATCCCCAGCCGGAGACTTAGCTACAATTAGCCACAAGTTAGCTGACGTGTGCTAACCATGGATGAAGAGAACAGTTCTAACCTCTGCCAAAACAACACAGCTTAGGCCTACATTAAAAGTTAACAGTAAACCAGCCTGCTTCTACGTGAAAAAAATGGCAGAAATAAACAGACTTACTAGATTTGGAGGTTCCAGGTGAACTTGTGGAAGCCATTGCAGATATGTGGTTATAACACATGGATCTGTGGATGCCTGTGGAGCTGCCTTCTCTCCCAGTAGCCTATGCAAATTACCTGTAAACCACGCCCTCTTTGTCCCTCCTCTCAGGCCCCTCCTCCCTACGCCAAAACAGTGACAGAAAGTTGAAACTGAAAACCAGTGACATTGTAAAAATCCTGACAGCGTAAAAAAAAAACTGTTACTGAAAAAAGTCAGACATCAAGAAAAAATGTAGATTGACATTGAAAAACCTATCATAATACAAACAAATGTCAAAGTGAAATAAAATAATAGCATTGTGAGATTATTACTTTTTGATGTTTGTGTTTTATATTTCAGTTCAACATTTTTCAGTACCAATATTTGTTGTTTCAATGCCAATTTTTATTTTCAATACCACAGGTTACTGTCACTGTTCTAGCTCCATAGCAGGTGAACTTACCTCCTGCATTTTATATAGTGCTTAAACCTGATTGGTGTGTCTACAATTAAGCAATCATGTGTTTTCATACCTGGTGGCTGTGTTTAACCAATTGGTTGATGGGTGTGTTCATTTGGAAGCCTTTGCTTTGAAATTGCAAGGAAATTACATCATGATAAATGTCTGTGTCAAATGCATACAAGTGTGTTTAGTGTTTTGCAAATCACTGTGTGTGATGTTTTGCAAAAAGTGTGAAGCTGACAATGTACTTACAGTTGTGCAGATCTAGGCTAGTGTTTTGCTTCTTGAGTGTAAGGTTTTGCTACTTTGTGTGAAAGTTTTAATTTTAGTGTGTAAGCAATTGTAAAAAACTGTAAAGAACATCTCCTAGCTGAGGAGAACTCTGTATTGGATATTTAATGAATGATGTTAGTATCATTGAGGGTTCTCTGTGTGCATTTGCTTGGTCATATTATTAGTGAACAATGTTATAATCTCATCTTTACAGTTTATGAATAATTTAAACTAGGTCCTGTGTTGTGTGTTGTGGTGAATGTTGTTATGTCTTGTTATTATTTTCGTTGTTTTTCTTTCAGTGATGTATTGAATGTTGTTTTTTGGTGTTTGTTTTTATTGTAATGATGCACGTCAATGTATACAGTCCTTCCAGAAAAAGTTTTTTTTGTGATTGTTGTGGGCAAAAATCCTGGATCATGTGGCACGTTTTCTCAAAAAATGAGATGGAATATGCAGGATATTTATGCAATTTTATGCGATGAAATTGCGGGAACTTGCAAAACTTGCGGTTTGGTGAAAAAGAGAAAAAAAGTGATTCCTCCAACAACCTTCTTTTTAAAAAAACTTTATTTCAAAAAATAGTTTACAGATATCCAGTCATCGCAATACATAAACAAATAAGATGCAAAAATATATACAAATAATAAAATATGAAAATAAAAATAAGAGTAATAGTCTAAACAGAGGGAAATAAAAGATACAAAAGAGACAGACTTTCAAAAATTGTTAATAATATAGAAGCAGGAGCACTTAAACAAAGAAATTTGAGTAACAATCAGATATTAAGATAGCTTTCTTATTGGATACCTTAGGAGACTCAAAGTACATGTCAAAAATAAAAAAATAAATTTAAAATACAATTTATACGAAGGTTTGAAGAGTAAATCAAGGTTTATTAGCTTTTGCAAGAGAACGACAATGTTTTGCTGATTTGGCGAAAGGTTTTGGTATTTGTGTGTAGAGTTTTGCAAAAATAGCCAATAGTTACAAAAAATGTGCCTAAGTCATCAGAAAAAACTGTAATTTGCATGTGTTTTGTCTATTTGCATGTGTTTTCTGAAGTTGCAGGGCATTTGCTCCTGTCGGCCACCATAAGAAATAGATAAATGAACAACGGAAACAAATATTGAATGCATGCTTTAATTAGATAGCGTACAGTATCAGAGAATTCACAGATTCATAGTCATAGATTCTGCTGTCTGCTTAAAGAATATTTGAACAGAAACTTGTTTTCATAACTGATAACTTTGGATAAGATGTGTTGTTTTTAGCAGCTGTAGAGCTTATTGATCCTTATGATGTCCAAGGAGGACAAGCCCTGCCTCTGGCCGATCTGGACTTTAGGGTCGGGGATGGGGGTGATGGTGTCCTGCCCGTTGATGGAGAAGGCTGTTCTTCCATAGTGCATGATGGAGGTGTAGTCGTAGGGAGTGTTCAGGTTGTTGGTGACCTGCTTGTTGAAGTTGTAGGCCTCCTGAGGGTCGATGTTGGCCCAATTGATCGTGACGTAGTTGTCGCGATCGCTCCTGGTCTGTTCGTGCCAGAAGCCCAGAGCGTGGTTGAACTCGTGCTGGATGATGCCGTAGTAGACGCAGCCATACCTCTGCAGAGAGAGAACCTGACTGCCTCCCACTTTGCCCAGACTGGAGAAACATCCTGATTTGTTCTCCACGCTAATGTAGTCGGTCTCATTGTTACGGGGCACAAAGCGGATACAGGTTTTGCTGTTAAAGCCCTGCAAGGCGTTGTCAATCAGTCGCTTCTCTGAGCTGGTGTACTCACTGCTCACAGTGAAGGGGACCGTCACCAGGCCGCTGGAGTTTTTCTTCCAGAAGCACTTCTGGTTAGGGCATATGAGGGCGTTTCTGGTACTGGGAACCAGCAGGTCTCCTTCCAGCAGGATCTCATCGCTGCCCTTGTTGGAGGTCAGAATCCTGGTGGAGATGTCGACGGTGTCTGGGGCTTTTTCTTCGTCTTCGCCTCTTGGCTCCTGGAGAGGAAGTGCCTGAGAGAGGCCGAGCAGGAGCAGCAGCAGCAGGCTGGCAGAGGGAGTCATCTTCAGGGTCGGTCTGGAGGCTGTGGAGCTTCTCTGGAGAGCTGCTGTGGAGAGACTCCTTGAAGCTTGATGTTTGACTCAGTTCAGTCCAGGGTCTTTATACTGTCCTCTACAGGTGTGTCTGCAGGAGGCTTATGGGTCGGGTTCTACACTGCTAGGCCTGAACAAACCTCTGAAGGGAGGACTCCACAGACAAGCCTACTTATTAAACAAACGTTTCTTTGTCCAGTTTATCCTCATTGTGTGACACATCCTTATATCTACACTGAGCTCAGCTGGTTTTATTTTTCTTTGGTTTACAATTGGCTTTTTAGCAACCTTTATCAAAGTATGTATGTACAAATTAAATGTGACTGAAATACTGTCTCTTCACTCTCTGATGACCTGCATAATTGAAATCCCCATGTACACCTTTTATGACAAGCTGAAGAAGAAGGTAGGTTCTTCTCTACGTCCTCTTACCGTGTAGCTGCTGCTCTGCCTGCTGCATTAGGGTTAGGGGACACACACATACACACACACACACAGACACACAGACAGACACACACACACAGACACACACACACATACAGCAAAGATGGGGGACTCGAGTTTGAGACTCCGACTCAAGTCGCACTTACAGTTTTTTCCATAAGGAAGCCCATCTTGAGTAACAGTGGCGTCCAGATCAGCCAGAAGCAGGGCTTGTCCTCCTGGGACGTCGTAAGGATCAACTAGAAAATTCCGCAAGAAATTTTGACAGTGTGCCTACTACTTGGTGCACATCCGAATAGCACTGGCTAACAACAAAAACCTGCTGTTTGACATCACAGACCATTGTCACCACAGGTATATAGTTAATATCATTATAACAGCTAATCTGAGCTACCTTTACTCTGCTGTTCGACATGTCCTGTAAGAGAGGACAACACAGCCTACAGTAAAGAATCTCCATGATGGGAGGTGTGTGTGTCAGAACATGTTGCTATGGTGATTTCCGCATAATTATTTTGAATTTTATCGGCATTTGGTATGATCAAAGCCAAAAGTTTAAGTCCAATGGATTCCATTGTTACATGTCTGCGACCGGCACAACATTTCATACATTTTGACCAACTATGATGTATGAAGAATGAAAACTGTAGGAGGGAGAGCAGTTCTTTGGAAAACAATTCAGAGAAGCATACTGCAGCTCCATTTTTTGTTGTTGTTGTTGTTTCTATCGGCAGTTGGTATGAAGAAAGCCAAAAGTTTATGTCTGATGGATTCCATAGTTACATGTCTGCGACCGGCACAAAAATCCCTACATTTTGACCAACAATGATGTATAACGAGTAAAAACTGTAGCGGAGAGCGCAATTTGTTTGGAAACATTTCAGAGACTCGTACTGCAGCTGCGCACTCTGTCCTCAACATTCTGTCCCCATACACACACACATTAGAAAATCTGAAAGGGTCTGAAAACAAACTGCAGCTCAATTTTTTTTCATTGTTACTATCGACAGTTGGTATGATAAGAGCCAAAAGTTTACGTCCGATGGATTCTGGACGATACATAAACTGTGATTTTGTAGAAACCGTGCTTGACATCAGAATGCCCATTCAGCTCAATAAATGCAAAGTCTTTTAATTATTTTTCTACATTAAAGTATGACGATACAGCATGGCCCCAAAGAGGGGTTGTTTTGAGCGATTTTAAGAGATTTCCCAAAGATTTCCCATTGAAGTCTATGGCATATTTTGCGGCTGTTTTTTGCATATTTCATGAAAACCGTGCAGCAAATCTTTTTGAAAACACATAGCAAACCATTCCCGATCATAACACACGTTTTGATGTATTTTGTGTGCACGTGTTGGCAACGCTCCGTGACTAGTAGCGGGAAAAAAAACAGGCGGAATAATAATAATAAGTATGGGCAATAATAGTCTTTGTGCTGATTGCACATCGGCACACTGAATAAGCTCTACAGCTGCTAAAAACAACACATCTTATCCAGAGTTATCAGTAATGAAATAAAGTTTCTGTTCAAATATTCTTTAAGCAGACAGCAGAATCTAAGACAATGAATGTCTCTGATACTGTACGATATCTAATTAAAGCATGCATTCAATATTTGTTTGTTTGTGTTGTTCATTTATCTATTTCTACATATAAAACTTACTTATTAATCTTGTGTAAATAAGCTCACACACATACATTGGCAACATTGTAAATTTGCATCCATGCTGCCTGCAACTATCTAATGACTATTTAAGCATTAGAAATCAATCAGACTTTGTTTTGCACAAAGTGCACACAATCCCCCAAATTTTGGGAATTGTGTGTAGAGTTTTGAAAAAAGGAGACAGTTTTAAAAATTTGTGTAAGCAGTTGGAAAAAGATTTAAGTTCGACTCAAGTTGGAGTCTCAAACTCGAGTCCCCATCTTTGGTGTGTTGTGTGTGTGTGTGTGTGTGTGTGTGTGTGTGTGTGTGTGTGTGTGTGTGTGTGTGTGTGTGTGTGTGTGTGTGTGTGTGTGTGTGTGTGTGTGTGTGTGTGTGTGTGTGTGTCTGTGTCTGTGTGTGTCCCCTAACCCTAACGCAGCAGGCAGAGCAGCAGCTAAACGGTAAGAGGACGTAGAGAAGAACCTACCTTCTTCTTCAGCTTGTCATAAAAGGTGCACATGGGGATTTCAATCACGCAAGTCATCAGAGAGTGAAGAAACAGTATTTCAGTCACACACATTTAATTTGTACATATACACTTTGATAAAGGTTGCTAAAAAGCCATTTTTAAACCAAAGAAAAATAAAAAACAGCTGAGCTCAGTGGAGCTATAAGGATGTGGCCCACAATGAGGATAAACTGGACAAAAACACGTTTGTTTAATAAGTAGGCTTGTCTGTGGAGTCCTCCCTTCAGAGGTTTGTTCAGGCCTAGCAGTGTAGACCCCTACCCATAAGCCTCCTGCAGACACACCTGTAGAGGACAGTATAAAGACCCTGGACTGAACTGAGTCAAACATCAAGCTTCAAGGAGTCTCTCCACAGCAGCTCTCCAGAGAAGCTCCACAGCCTCCAGACCGACTCTGAAGATGACTCCCTCTGCCAGCCTGCTGCTGCTGCTCCTGCTCGGCCTCTCTCAGGCCCTTCCTCTTCCAGACACCGTCGACATAACCACCAGGATCCTGACCTCCAACAAGGGCAGCGATGAGATCCTGCTGGAAGGAGACCTGCTGGTTCCCAGTACCAGAAATGCCCTAATGTGCCCTAACCAGAACTGCTTCTGGAAGAAAAACTCCAGCGGCCTGGTGACGGTCCCCTTCACCGTGAGCAGTGAGTACACCAGCTCAGAGAAGCGGCAGATTGACAACGCCTTGCAGGGCTTTAACAGCAAAACCTGTATCCGCTTTGTGCCCCGTAACAACGAGACCGACTACATCAGCGTGGAGAACCAATCAGGATGTTTCTCCTCTCTGGGCAAAGTGGGAGGCGGTCAAGTTCTCTCTCTGCAGAGGCCAGGCTGCATGTACTACGGCATCATCCAGCACGAGTTCAACCACGCTCTGGGCTTCCGGCACGAACAGACCAGGAGCGATCGCGACAACTACGTCACGATCAATTGGGCCAACATCGACCCTCAGATGTTCTTCAACTTCGACAAGCAGGTCACCAACAACCTGAACACTCCCTACGACTACACCTCCATCATGCACTATGGAAGAACAGCCTTCTCCATCAACGGGCAGGACACCATCACCCCCATCCCCAACCCTAACGTCCAGATCGGCCAGAGGCAGGGCTTGTCCTCCTGGGACATCATAAGGATCAATAAGCTCTACAGCTGCTAAAAACAACACATCTTATCCAAAGTTATCAGTTATGAAAACAAGTTTCTGTTCAAATATTCTTTAAGCAGACAGCAGAATCTATGACTATGAATCTGTGAATTCTCTGATACTGTACGCTATCTAATTAAAGCATGCATTCAATATTTGTTTGTTTGTGTTGTTCATTTATCTATTTCTACATATAAAAATTAATCTTGTGTACATAAGCTCACACACATACAGTACAGGCAAAAAGTTTGGACACACCTTCTCATTCAATGTGTTTCTTTATTTTCATGACTATTTACATTGTAGATTCTCACTGAAGGCATCAAAACTATGAATGAACACATATGGAATTATGTACTTAACAAAAAAGTGTGAAATAACTGAAAACATGTCTTATATTTTAGATTCTTCAAAGTAGCCACCCTTTGCTTTTGTTGATAACTCTGCAAACCCTTGGTGTTCTCTCAATGAGCTTCATGAGGTAGTCACCTGAAATGGTTTTACCTTCACAGGTGTGCTTTGTCAGGGTTCATTAGTGGAAGTTTTTCCCTTATTAATAAGAAAGCTTCATATGAAAAAATTAGGATACCCACGCTAAAGTTGACTAAAAAGAGGAATAAAAAAATCATCTTTGGAAATTGATCTTAATGCCTTAATTGAAATTTTTTGGAAAAATCCAACCTTTAAGGACAGCTTTGTGAATGAATAACGTATCGAAATAAATAAATGTTCTTCTTTAAAATACAGGGGACATGAGTCAGTCCACCCCTATGTTAGATTCCCATAGAGGCATTATTTTTAAAGGCCAGTTATTTCATGGATCCAGGATACTATGCATCCTGATAAAGTTCCCTTGGCCTTTGGAATTAAAATAGCCCCCCCACATCATCACATACCCTTCACAATACCCCCCATCATCACATACCCTTCCTTACCCCCCATCATCACATACCCTTTACCATACCCCCACATCATCATACCCTTCACATACCCCCATCCACATCATCCACATACCCCTTCACCATACCTCCACATCATCACATACCCTTCACCATACCCCCATCATCATAACCCTTCACCATACCCCCATCATCACATACCCTTCACCATACCCCATCATCACATACCCTTCACCATACCCCCCATCATCACAAACCCTTCACATACCCCCCATCATCCACACCTTCACCATACCCCCATCATCACATACACCTTCACCCATACCCCCCATCATCATATACCCCTTCACCATACCCCCATCATCACATACCCTTCACCATACCCCCATCATCACATACCCTTCCCCATACCCCCCATCATCACATACCCTTCACCATACCCCATCATCACATACCCTTCACCATACCCCCATCATCACATACCCTTCACCATACCCCACATCATCACATACCCTTCACCCATACCCCCATCATCACATACCCCCACCATCCCCCCATCATCACATACCCGCACCATACCCCCCATCATCACATACCCTTCACCATACCCCCATCAAACATACCCTTCACCATACCCCCATCATCACATACCCTTCACCATACCCCCCATCATCACATACCCTTCACCATACCCCCACATCATCACATACCCTTCACCATACCCCCATCATCACATACCCTTCACCTCCCCACATCATCCATACCCTTCACCATACCCCCACATCATCACATACCCTTCACCATACCCCCATCATCATCACATACCCTTCACCATACCCCCACATCATCACATACCCTTCACCATACCCCCACATCATCACATACCCTTCACCATACCCCCACATCATCACTCCCTTCACCATACCCCCATCATCACATACCTTCACCATACCCCCATCATCACATACCCTTCACCATACCCCCACATCATCACATACCCTTCACCATACCTAGAGAGTGGCATGGTTTTATGTCAGTTAGCCTAATAGCTGGTTTAATTTGCATTGAGAGATTATTTCATGGAAAGCAACCCATGCCAATCTCTGGGTATTGAAGGGTATGTGATGATATGAGTATGGTGAAGGTATGTGTGTAGTATGGTGAGGTATGTGTGATGATGGTTGTGAAGGTATGTAATGTGAGTGAAGGGTATGTGATGATGGGTATGGTGAAGGCTATGTGATAAAGAGGGCTATGGTGAAGGGTGTGATGTAGGGTGTATGAAAGGCTGTAATGATAGGTATGGTGAAGTATGTGTGATATGGTGAAGGATATGTATTGATGTATGGTGAGAGTATATGATGATGGTGTGAGGTATGTTGTTGAAGTATGATGAGGGTATGTAATGATGTGGGGTGGTGAAGGGTATGTGATGATGAGGGTGTTGAAGGGTATGTGATGTGTGGTATGGTGAGAAGGTATATGATGATGGGGGTATGGTGAAGTTTGTGAAGTTTGAAGTATGTGGTAGTATGGTGAATATATGTTGGGGTGTGTTGGGTGATAGTATGGTGAAGGGTATATGATGATGAGTATGGTGAGGTATGTGTGATGGGGTGGTGAAGTATATGATGTGTTGTGAAGGTATGTGTGAAGTATGGTGAAAGCTTGTGATGATGGGGGGTATGATGAGGAGTATGTGATGATGGGGAGTATGGTGAAGGGTATGTGAAATGTAGTATGATGAAGGGTATGTGTGATGATGGGGGGTATGGTGAAGTATATGATGGGGGGCTTATGAGGTTTGGGGGGTATGGTGAAGTATGTGATGTGGGTATGGTGAAGGTATGTGATGATGAGGGTATATGATGAGGGTGTATAATTGAAGGGAGTATGATGATGTATGGTGAGTATGTGATGATGTAGGGTATGGTGAAGGGTATGTGATGATGTGGGGTATGGTGAAGGGTATATGATGGGGGTATGGTGAGATGTATATGATGATGTGGGGGGTATGGGTGAAGAGTTATGTGATGATGTAGGGGTATGGTGAAGGGTATGTGATGATGTGGGGGTATGGTGAAGGGTATGTGATGATGGGGGTATGGTGAAGGGTATGTGATGATGTGGGGGTATGGTGAAGGGTATGTGATGATGTGGGGGGTATGGTGAAGGGTATGTGATGATGTGGGGGTATGGTGAAGGGTATATGATGATGGGGGTATGGTGAAGGGTATGTGATGATGTAGGGGGTATGGTGAAGGGTATGTGATGATGTGGGGGTATGGTGAAGGGTATGTGATGATGTAGGGGTATGGTGAAGGGTATGTGATGATGGGGGGTATGGTGAAGGGTATATGATGATGGGGGTATGGTGAAGGGTATGTGATGATGTGGGGGTATGGTTAGGGTATATGATGATGGGGGGTATGGTGAAGGGTATGTGATGATGTGGGGGTACGGTGAAGGGTATGTGGTATGGTGAAGGGTATGTGATGATGTGGGGGGGCCAAGGCAACTTTATCAGGATGCATAGTATCCTGAGAGACGAGAAGCCAGCAGGCAAGTGTTATTTACATAAACTTCTGGTGTACTTACAAACTTTCCAATCCATCGTTTTATGAGAACATAACCTATATGTACTAGTGTAGACCTTTGGTATCATTTCGGGCATTATTAGTGGGGTCATTTACGAGATACAAACGTGGGTCCATTAGCCCCTGTGCTAAGCTATTCAGCTGATAACGCTACTCTGCGCTAACTCTCCCAATGTTAGACCCAGGTGAAAAAAGCTTCAGGGGGTTTGTTTGGCTCGACGTCATGGTGCAAAGGACCCTAGGGTGAAATTACTCCCAACCATCACTTTAAATAGTTAAAATGTCTGTTTTGCCTAAATTTTTATATTTATTTCAAAATCTCCCGATTACCCCACCACAACATTTTTTTTAAAAGACTACAAAGTCTTATCTCTTCCTTTATTTGGAATAACAAATCCCCACGTGTCCGGGTGTCTGTTTTGCACTGACCATATGACACTGGTGGCCTGAAGATTCCCAATATTTATTATTATTTTTTGTCATCTCAGCTCAAACAGATACAATTATGGTTTTTAGATACAACATGTTCGTGGAAAAGAATAGAATCCTTGCACATTGGTCCATATAACTTGGAATGTTTACCATATATGGATTTTAAAGAAGTGGTTAAAATAATTAGAAATCCTGTTATACTGAATAGCTTCTATATTTGGAAATGGTCTCATAAATTGTTAGAATATAAAAATACTCTCTCCCCGTTTTCACCAATTTGGAGAAATCCAGGTATTCCTTGTTGTTGGGGATGATACTTTTAAACTTTGGTACGATAAAGGTATAAGAGAAATTTCACATTTGTTTGAAAGGGGAATTTTTCATTTATTGAGCTCAGCAGAAATATGGAGTTCCTTCTTCCCATTTGTTTAAATGCTTTCAAATAAGACATGTAGTCAACTTGGAGCACAGTTCTTTGCAAGAACCTGAACCATCAAAAATTGATTTTATAATGAACAATATGGAGAAAAATAAGGATAAACTTATCTCAAAGATTTATAGTGTTCTTACTACAAGCTCAAGGGTAAATACAGACTATCTAAGACAAAAGTGGTAACTTGGTAAATAAAATCGGTCTTTTATTTGCAGGAAAGTACATAAATGCTCTTATAATTTAAGGCATAAATTAGCATTATTTAAGATAATGCACAGGGTCTATTTATACACCAGAGAAATTAAATAAAATGGACAGTGAAATATCATTCCTTTGTTGGCGTTGTAAGAAATACAAAGGTACTTTTTTTCATATACGCTTTGGTCATGTGATCAACTTTCGTTATTTTGGAAATTTGTTACCAAGATGATATCTCAGTGTTTAAATCTGTTCCCCTTTCACCTCGTTTATGTCTTTTGGGAACCGATATGTCTGACAAGTGGAATATATATGAAAGTATGTACATAGATCCACATAGATTGATGGCAGCTAGGACATGTATAGCTTTAAAGTGGAAGGCGTCCAATACCCAGCAATAGTCCACTGGTGGAATGAATGAATGAAATGTTAAAAGTTACCGCAACAACAATGGCTTCTCTTTAAAGTGGTACGGACAGTTTTCTTGGATGGAGTCCAGTGTAAACAAGGACGAGCTTTTCTGCAGCGTGTGCAGCCATTTCCCCAGCGGAGCTGACAGCCAATCAGAGAGAGAGGAAGCCCTCACAGAGGTAACATTAAGTCCAACGGGTTTCATGCTTCTTGTGTTATTAATTAAGTAACCTAGTAACCTTCCTATTTAGTAAGAAATGATGAACACTGATGATAGCTTCTAGCTGAAACACGTTTGTGTTTTGTCCACATTAAATAAGAGGATAACTTATCTGTGATTGACCTAGTTTTTAGTTTTCATTGATCCTGACACACTGTCTAAGATTTGGAGCCTTGCTGGCCACTTTTCATTATAGCTTTCATAATTCAAACAATGCTTGGCTGGAAGTTTTCATTCTTTGATTTTCTTTTACTGCTGGTAGCTGCTCATGATCTGACCGTATAGTCCTGAAGCAACTGAAGTGTATTAACACCTTATTTTATTCTGCACATTCTATAACTTGTATTTAAGTTATATCTGAACTATCTATATACATGATGATCCAAATGAACTTCACCCCACTTCCACAGGACACTTCTCCGGAAACATCTGGAAAGCATTATTAGTCGGGCCCCTAGAAATAGGGATGTCCTTGTTGGCTTGGTTCCAAAAGGATGATTTTGGTCAATTATTACTTCCATCCCCCACCTTATGCTACCCAAAGTTTAGGACATATATACCATGTCTTAACAGCAGAACCTCAGAGTGACCATTTTTGAGAATCTGGGTGAGGTCCTCTCCGAGCTCTGCAGAAGCTTGTAAATTGACGCTGAATTCTTTGATGTAAATAAATCTCTATAATCAAGAAACGGTGTCAGCGGATTCCTCTCCACACAACATTACAGCTACTACTAATACACCACACAACAATGCTGTTATAAATGCACAAAGGATATATGTTCCATGTGTGATGTCTGTCTGATGTCGGCTGTTCTATGTCCTGCAGTATGTAAACGCCTTCTCTGCTGTGTGGGTTCATGTTTAGTTGCCACTTTGTGCAATAAAAGGGTTCATTTTATAACCGTGCTGTGCAGAGCCAATGCTGCTGGTTCTACCGGTGCAAATATATGTTAGCCTGAAGAGGTTAAAGTCGACAGGTTTTTATCTATATCAGGAGGGTCAAACTCAACTTCCCAGAGGGCCACACTAGGAACTAAGATTCATATCAAGGGCCAGACATGTTTAGTTTATTAATATGCTTTTATTTAATTGGAAAAGCCAAACATCCTTGATTGTATTGCATGTCTTCTCACTTACAGTTTGGTCGACATCATTTCCTAAAGAAGTCAGGAAAAAGTTCCTCAGCAATCACAGACAAAAAGTGGCAAAAACTTTGGAAAAAGTGACAAAAACGTCAAAAAAAATGACAAAAACATCGGAAAAAGTGGCAAAACATTCGGAAAAAGTGACAAAAACTAGGTGGACCAAAATGTATTGTGAACCTAAATTGATTTACGGGCCGGATCATAATCTGCGAGGGGCAGGATTTGGCCCTCGGGCCTCGAGTTTGACACATGTGATCTATATTGTTGTGTACAAACGTTTTAGACTGAGCATGGTTGGTGGAGCATGTTGGAGTAAGTACTGCTATTGTCGTTGTAATGCAGTAGATGTTGGAAGGTCAAATCGTTGCTGTTTTTTTCAGTTTGTCCTTTTTGCTACTTCGTCTTTTTGAAAATGGCCCACTCACTTTTACACTGGCCCGTCCAAAATACTGTTTCTGCCGACGCCACTGCTCCACGCCATTTCTTCATTTCTGCTTTAGAGGAGTTTATAAAACACATCCAACTCCCCTGAATGTGTGTCTGTGTCTGTGTGTGTCTGTTTGTGTGTCTGTGTCTGTGTGTGTGTGTCTGTGTGTGTGTGTCTGTGTGTGTGTGAGATGTATATTGTGCGAGATGAGAGATGCAGTTCACTGAGCGTTTCTATTAACGTTTGTAGCGCCTTTTTGTGGACATTTTTATATTTATTTCACTTTTTTGTTCCTTGTTTTGTTTCTTTTTATCTTTTATTTTGAAAAGCGGAGGCGGAAGCGGGGAGTCCTGCTGTCACGCTAATCCGCTTCAGTCCGCAGCGCGTGCAGATGGTGCAGATCAGGTTCTGCAGAGATGGCGGGACGGGACCGAGTCGTTCACCTGCTCACACAGCTCGCGAGCGCGGCGTAAGTTTCATGCACGTTCACTACAACTGTGATTTAAAACTCAAGTCCGCCGAACAGAGGAGAAACTACACGTTAAGAAACATCACTCCTCTCACTGGGTTGTTTTTCTCTGAAGAGAAGGTGACCCCAAACTTCGTTCAAACATCAGCCATTTTAAAACTTTTTAAACACCTTTATAAAGCCGTTAAACTTCCGGTTCTGCGGTTCGGATAATTCAGATGAATATATATTAGGAATCAGGAGAAAGTCCTTTTTAATTCGGCATACATGTTACACGCTGGGATGCTTTATTTTACTTTTAAACAGGTCTTCCCTTACAGTGTAGGCGACTGTCTGGTTACTGTCAATCCATTTGATTGTTTTTCCTATGTGAAGAAGAGAAGGTGTCGCCAAACTCCGTTCAAAAATCTGCCATTTTAATACGTTTTCCTGTTAACGTGCATGTTCTGGTTCACAGAGTTCATCGGAATATATATATTATAAATTGGGAGAAGGTCTCTGAAAATTCGGCATAGATGTGACACACTTGGAATCTTTATTTTACTTTTAAACAGGTCTTCTCTTACAGTGTACTGTCTGGTTACTGTCAATCCATTTGATTGTTTTTCCTATGTGAAAAAGAGAAGATGTCGCCAAACTCCGTTCAAAAATCTGCCGTTTTAATACGTTTTCCTGTTAACGTGCATGTTCTGGTTCACAGAGTTCATCGGAATATATATATTATAAATTGGGAGAAGGTCTCTGACAATTCGGCAGATATGTGACACGCTTGGAAGCTTTATTTTACTTGTAAACTGGTTTTACAAAGTCTCTCACGGTGTAGTACTGTGTGTGTTTGGGTTAATTTGCTCTAAATGCGTTTCTGAATAACAGTGATTTGATTTATTGCCATACACATGAAAAGACATGAAATGCAATCAAGGGTAACAACACAATCACGTCCAGGACTTATTTCTATTGTGGTCCTCAACACATAAAATCAGGACAAGACACGTACAGAGTGTGTGATAATCCGTGACATTAAATATATAAAAATAGAAAGGTTAGCTGGCCCCCTGCTCTATTCCGCTACCCTCTCTAGTAACCAGGCCTAGGTTCTCTTTATGAAAGAGTTCATGCTGGGGATGACTTTAATTTGCCGGTCTAACTTGTTCCACTGAACTGTCCCATTTTAGATTTAAGGCCGTTGAGAACCGGTTCTCATTTGAAAGATGTGGCAGCTCATTACCTGACTCTGCCCCGTTAAAATAAAAATGTTGTGTAGCTGGAGTTTAAATACACAACCGTTTCTGTTCAGCCTGTTACATCTAAATTCTGTCATCTGAAGCTGCTCGGTTAGTTGGAAACGTTTTCAAAACAGTGTCACAAAGGTTGGAAAACCGTGGACTTCTTTAATCTCCCAAAATATAGTCATATTTTCTGAGGGGGACAAAGACACACACACACACACACACACACACACATATATATATATATATATATATATATATATATATATATATATATATATATATATATATATATATATATATATATATATATATGTATGTTATATATTTATATATATATATATGTTTATAATTTATTATATATAATATATTGTGTATGTGTATATATGTGTATGTGTATATATATATATATGTGTATATATATATATATGGGGGGGACGTGTCGAAAACGTCGAAAAGAGAAAAATATATATATATATACAGACAGACAGACAGACAGACAGACAGACAGACACATTCATAGGCGTAGAGGGGATATGTCTCCCCCAATATCTAAAGAAGCAGATTTGTGTGTCGTCCCCATGTGGCCCCACCCTGGCCAAGAACACTGTAGGTGTGCAGGACAACCTACAGTTTCACATTCCACTCAATACAGAATACAAAAGGATCCATAAAGGCTCCATAAAGGGTCCATAAAGGGTCCATAAAGGATCCATAAAGGCTCCATAAAGGCTCCATAAAGGCTCCATAAAGGGTCCATAAAGGGTCCATAAAGGGCCCCATAAAGGATCCATAAAGGATCCATAAAGGCTCCATAAAGGGTCCATAAAGACTCCATAAAGGATCCATAAAGGGTCCATAAAGGCTCCATAAAGGCTCCATAAAGGATCCATAAAGGCTCCATAAAGGCTCCATAAAGGGTCCATAAAGGCTCCATAAAGGATCCATAAAGGGTCCATAAAGGCTCCATAAAGGCTCCATAAAGACTCCATAAAGACTCCATAAAGGATCCATAAAGACTCCATAAAGGATCCATAAAGACTCCATAAAGGATCCATAAAGACTCCATAAAGGGTCCATAAAGACTCCATAAAGACTCCATAAA